>NC_043005.1:100165263-100192763 GCF_006345805.1 Octopus sinensis | reverse complement strand
TACCTGCATGCCTGGAGAACTATGTTGCATGGAGACAATTGTAGTGATTGAAAAATAAATATCTAACCATACTCCTTGTTGACTCCAGTTTTTTCGGTTACCTATTCACACACAACAGATGCCCAAACACAAACCTGGAAGCATATATAATATTACTACTGGATAGCAAACGGTAAATCTGAAGGTTTATAGCCTCAGATTTATGAGCTTTATACTGCAGACTACTACGTTCTTAAAAAAATACACCATAACTATATGAGTATATATATATCATCATCATCATTGTTTAACGTCCGCATTCCATGCTAGCATGGGTTGGATGATTTTGACTGAGGGCTGGTGTACCAGATGGCTGCACCAGGCTCCAATCTTGATCTGGCAGAGTTTCTACAGCTGGATGCCCTTGCTAATGCCAACCACTCTGTGAGTGCAGTGGGTGCTTTTTATGTGCCACAAGCACGGGGGCCAGTCAGGCGGTACTGGCAATGACCTTGCTCGAATCTTTTTACACATGGTACTGGCACAGGTGCCAGTAAGGTGACACTGGTAACGATCACACTCGAATGGTACCTTTTACATGCCACTGGCATGGAAGCCAGTTATCCGCTCTGGCAACGATCACACTCAGATGGTGCTCTTGGCACCCTACTAGCACGGGCACAAGTGCCAGTAAGGTGACACTGGTAACGATCACACTTGAATGGTGCCTTTTATGTGCCACTGGCACGGAAGCCGGTTCATATATATATATATATATATATATAATAGATGAATGAATTATCCTTTGTTTACGGTTTACATGGAAAATTCAATAAACAGTTACCACGGTAGCAAAATTCACGCAAGTAACAAGGATGTAGCGACCTATTCAAAGGTAGAAACTTCGGGTTAATGTGCAGTAATTTGTATAGTATAAGTAAATAAATAAAAAAATCAAAATGCTAGTTCCGTTAAAATGGTAACCACTTTATAATTATAATTCAGTTGATTTCTTGTAACAATGATAAAAAAGATGATGAGAAATGAGATAATTATTGTCACCATAATTATCTTCCTCATCAGTTACCTTCAACACAGTCACTACTCAACATTTATTTACTCATATATATATATATATATAGATGAGTGTATGTATATATATAAATATATTATATATATGTACGCATACATATATATGTGTGTGTGTGCATATATATAAATATGTATATATATATATATATATATATATAAATGGAGTTTAATGCAGGTATAAATCAAATACTTTTTTTTCCAACACATGTTTCGAAAATTCCACTGATATTATTCAAAAGAATAAATGGTATAAAACAATGCAATCTTCTCTTCAGGGAAGTGAAAAAACGAAACTCGTCAATAAAACATTTTACCAAAAAAATGATTTACTGAACGCTATTAATATTGTTAACAAGGCAAAAATACTCTCATCTATATATATATATATATATATATCTATTCATACATACATACATGCACAGTAATCCCTCGACTATGGCAGGTGTTATGTTCCAAAATCCCATGAAAGGTGAACCACAATATGGTGAGGGATTATAATTCAGTTCATTTCTTGTAACAATGATAAAAAAGATGATGAGAAATGAGATAATTATTGTCACCATAATTATCCCCCTCATCAGTTACCTTCAACACATTCATTACTCAACATTTTCTTTCCTACTTCCATGTATTAACAATTAATCCATGTATTAACAATTAATCCATATATTAACAATTAATCCATGTATTACAAGTTTTACCAACACTGGCACTGTGTTTATAATTGGTTGCAATGTATAAATCAGATCAAATGCTAATACAAGCTCTCTGTGGGTAGAAAAAGAAAGATCCTTCCATCGGTCCAACTGGCTTCTGTTTTTTGGAGAAGACTCATCAGAAGCTGTACATCTATCAATGTGCAGAGACTTTGTATGTTTATATGTGTATATATATATATATATATATATATATATATATATATATATATAGGCGTAGGAGTGGCTGTGTGGTAAGTAGCTTGCTTACGAACCACATGGTTCCAGGTTCAGTCCCACTGTGTGGCATCTTGGGCAAGTGTCTTCTACTATAGCCTTGGGCCAACCAAAGCCTTGTGAGTGGATTTGGTAGATGGAAACTGAAAGAAGCCTGTCGTATATATATATATATGTATGTGTATGTATGTTTGTGTGTCTGTGTTTGTCCACCCCCCCAACATCACTTGACAACCGATGATGGTGTGTTTACGTCCCCGTAACTTAGCAGTTTGGCAAAAGAGTCCGATAGAATAAGTACTAGGCTTACAAAGAATAAGTCCTGGGGTCGATTTGCTCGACTAAAGGCATTGCTCCAGCATGGCCACAGTCAAATGACTGAAACAAGTAAAAAGTGATACCTACATGAACAGACATAACCTAGTTTGTATACACAGTTTATTGCTGGCAGCTCATTGAATAAATTAAATATTGATGCACTTCATACTCGTCATATCTCCAAGTCAATTTAATTCATATTGACATCTAACTCCAAAATGTGTGACCATGAATCAATATTGAGAATGGTTATTATTATTATTATTATCATTATTATTATTATTATTATTATTATCATTATTAATATTATAATTATTATCATTATTATTATTATTATTGAATGAGAGAGCAGTGCATGCCATCAAAGTGACACTGGGGTAAAATATACGAAGCCCAGTATACCCATTATGACTATCCGTCTGATAAGGGTACACCAGGCACATGCATCACAATCATATGTGCATGACATGGTGATCTCCTATCAAGATTAACAGGACATGACCTTGCAGATGGGGCCCAGTTAGAATTTTCTTCTGGGTGAGTAACCCATCCCACTCGAAAGGTCCCTGAATAAGGGTTGTTTAAGGATGTTGAACGAAACACCCATGTTTCCAGAGGAGAATTATCCAAACCCCAAAGAATCCCTCTCAACACATGGCTATGATGCTCCCCCACTACTTCTGCTCGTGATCAGAGATGCACATATCGTCAGCCACTAAGGGACATGCTCAACTGGTTAAGGTCAAACAACTGACAAGCAAATCTCTGGTATTCAGCAGAATATTTGCTGTGGCCCATCTCTTATACCAAGACAAAACAATGTACATGATAACACTTCCAATCAGTTAAGATCAGAAGCCATGAGAGCCACTGCCTGGTACTGCATCAGGGCATTTATTATTATTATTATTATTATTATTATTATTATTTCCACCACTGCTATTTCATCAACTAGCCACCACACTGGCAGTGTTACCTCTGCCACACCCAGCATCACCATCACCCCCACCTTCACTTACACCATCAACTCTAACCCCCACACCACCATCATCATTAACATGAATCAATTGTCACATTCTGATGTTGACCCTTTTACCAATCTTCCATCGTCAAATGCCTTTCTTTAACTTACACATCATGCTGTCTTCACTGGACCAGCCAGCCATGACCTCTGCTCTAAATCTTACATGTATAAAAATGTTCTTTATGGTGTTGTATTTTTAATCAGGAAAGGACTATCTCTCTCTCTCCCTCTCTCTTTTCTCTCTCTCCCTTTCTTTTTCCATATCTCTCTGTCTCTGTCTCTCCTCCTTTCTTTCTCTTCCTCACTCTCACCCCCCCCACCTCATCTCTACAAGCTCTTCTCTATCAAATGATGGCAGTGCAGTTTCCATTAATACACACACAAACACATTCAGTTATGCACACACACACAATCACACACACGTTATTTAAACATTCATAGCCTCCAAAAAACACACACACAGTATCCCCCCCCACACACACACAATCACACAATCATACATGCATTATTTAAACATTCATACTCTCCAAAAACACACACACACACAATCACACACGTGTTATTTAAACATTCATACCATCAAAAGACACACACACACACTCTCTCTCTCTCTCTCTCTCTCACACACACACACTGCTTCTTCTTTCTTTGCTATTGGCAGTTATTTTATATTTGATAGGCTTTGTAACATGTGAACCCAACTCTAAACCTGCGACCATTTTTATCACAGATTAAATCTTCCTCTGGACCAAACAAGGCATCAGATTTCTATGGTTTAAATTCGAACTTGCATAAAATTCTGAAAGACAATTGCTGATAGGGAAATATTTAGCTTTGTCTATCAAAGTCTTCTTACCTTCTGGATATTCTTCCAACGCCAGTCATCTTATTTCGGTTTTTCTGTATATTTTTAGTTTGTTAATACAAAGTACTTTAATGTTATGGTACAGAATGGAATCGGTTGTCAATCTCAAGTGAGGAATATGTCCCTCAGCAGAGATTAGCAGCAAAACAGTTTATAATAAACTGCAACAGGAAAATGGAGAATTCCTCCCAGATGAAGAACTAATGAATGCAAACAGAAATATATTCCTATAGAATTTCAAATTCTGCAAAAAATTTTATATTATTGTTCTTTAGTTTGTTTGTTTGTTTGTTTTTATCTATTATTCTTCATTAACAAAGCTAGAATAGGTTTTACTTTTCGTAAAATCCGACTTTTTACCAATAAATTGTGAGATAAACAAATGCTTAATGTTCCTCTCCATATGGCATCGATTTTATTAACACTAGCTTTAGCATGGTTTCTATGGCTGGACACCCTTTCAAATGCCAACCACTCAATAACATGTACTGGATGCTTTTCTCATGCCAGCACCACCAGTGAGGTCATGATGTGAGAACTGTATATATATGTATATATATATATATTTGTATATTTTTTGCAGCGTGGAAGGTGTTTATAAGCCATTTAAGAAACACACAAAAGCCTTTAGATTCACTTCAACATTTAAATTTAATTTGTCAAAATATTTTCGTTGCTTTGAGACCGCGACCTGTTCATTGACAAAAATTGGTACAGCACGGAATTTTTTCAGTGAACAGGTCGCTGTCTCAAAGCAACGAAAATATTTTGACAAATTAAATTTAAATGTTGAAATGAATCTAAAGGCTTTTGTGTGTTTCTTAAATGGCTTATAAACACCTTCCATGCTGCAATTGTTTTCGTCCCACCACACGATCTCAGATCAGGTCACTTGCTATGCAAGTTCATCTCCGTAATGTATATTTTTTTATCTTTTACCTGTTTCAGTCATTAGACTGCAGCCATGCTGAGGCACCACCTTGAATTTTTAGTCAAATGAATCCACTCCAGGACTTCTTTTTTAAGCCTGGTACTTATTCTATCAGTCTCTATTGCCAAACCACTAAGTTATGGGAGCATAAACACACCAACACTGGTTATCAAATGGTGATGAGGAACAAACACAGACACGCATACGTAGATACATATATACATATATATATATATATATATATATATATATATATATATACGATGGGCTTCTTTCAGTTTCCATCTACCAAATGCATTTACAAGGCTTTAATCATCCTGAGGCTATATTAGAAGACATTTACCCAAGGTGCCATGCAGTGGGACTGAACCCAGAACCACATGGTTGGAAGCAAGCTTCTTACCACACAGCCACTCCTGCACCTATATATTCATATACGAGGGTGAGTCAAAAAGTAATGCCATTTTGTTTAGGACAGGTATAATTACCAACACAGGAACATGTATCATGCATCAAAATGAAGCTGGTCCTCTGTGGATCACATCCCTACTTCTCAACGTAGTCACCGTTTCTCTCAATAGCAATGTTCCACCTTCGAACGAGAGCATGTATCCCCGCCCCGTAAAATTCTGTTGTCTGTTCTTTGAGCCACTTCTTCACTACAGTTTTCACTTCCTTGTCACTGGAATAATGTTTGCCACTCAAACCTTCTTTCGTGGCACCGAAGAGATGATAGTCTGAAGGCGCTAAATCTGGTGAATATGGAGGTAGTGAAGAAGTGGCTCAAAGAACAGTCAACAGAATTTTACGGGGCAAAGATACATGCTCTCATTCGAAGGTGGAACATTGCTATTGAGAGAAACGGTGACTACGTTGAGAAGTAGGGATGTGATCCACAGAGGACCAGTTTCATACATGTTCCTGTGCTGGTAATTATACCTGTCCTAAACAAAATGACAAAATACTTTTTGACTCACCCTCATATATAAGAAAGAGGGTTTGAGAGGCAAGCATCATTCCAGTGACGAAGAAGTGAAAACTGTAGTGAAGAATTGGCTCAAAGAACAGTCAACAGAATTTTACGGGGCAAAGATACATGCTCTCATTCGAAGGTGGAACATTGCTATTGAGAGAAACGGTGACCATGTTGAGAAGTAGGGATGTGATCCACAGAGGACCAGCTTCATTTTGACGTATGATACATGTTCCTGTGTTGGTAATTATACCTGTCCTAAACAAAATCGCATTACTTTTTGACTGACCCTCATAGATAAGAAGGCATGTGGCTGAGTGGATAGAGTATTTGGCTCATGATCATAAAGACATGATTTCAATTTCTGGTGACGTGTTATGTCCATGAGCAAGATACTTCATTTCACATTGTTCCAGTGCACTCACCTGGAAAATATGAGTAGTACATGTTATTCAAAGTGCTGACCTTGTTACACACTTGTGTCAAGCTGAATCTCCCTGAGAAATATATTAAAGGCAAAGAGGTCTGTGAAGTACTCAATCACTTGCACGTTAATTTCATGAGCAAACTGTTCCATTGATCAGATCAGCTGAAACCCTCATTGTTGTAGGTGATGGAATGCCAGTTAAAAAAAATATATTTCTATAAGGGGATGCTGAAAAATTCCTGGTTTAAGGGTTTCACAAAAGGCCTGGTCGAAAGCTCAACAATCTGAGTTCTTTTACAGGGTTTACAAAAACTGAAGGACCACTGCAATAAGTGTGTGAATCTGAAAGGAGAATATGTTGAATAAAATCATAATTAGCTGATCCTCTTGCATTTTCATTTACCCAAAGCCAGGAACTTTTCAACGGCCCCTCATATACACACACACACACACATACACACACACACACACAATGAGCTATTTTCGGTTTCTGCTTACCAGAACTACTCAGTCCTGGACTATAGTAGAAGACATTTGTCCAAGATGCCACATTGCAGGATTGAACCTGACAATTTGACAAACATTCCCTTCAATTTGTGCTATAATCCCAGATCCTAAAATAATAACATCATCATCGTTTAACGTCTGCTTTCCATGCTAGCATGGGTTGGAGAATTGGACTGAGGGCTGGCGAACCAGATGGCTGCACCAGGCTTCAATCTTGATCTGGCAGAGTTTCTACAGCTGGATGCCCTTGCTAATGCCAACCACTCCGATAGTGTAGTGGGTGCTTTCAGTTGTGCCACTGGCACGGGGCCAGTCAGGCGGTACTGGCAATGACCTCGCTCAAATCTTTTACACATGCCATTGGCACAGGTGCCAGCAAGGCGATGCTGGTAACGATCATGCTCAAATGGTGTCTTTTACGTGCCACCGACATGGAGGCCAGATAGCCGCTCTGGCAATGATCACGCTCGGATGGTGCTCTTAATACCCTACTAGCACGGAGCTCAAGTGCCAGTAAGGTGACGCTGGTAATGATCACACTCAAATAGTGCCTTTTAAGTGCCACTGGCACGGAAGCAGGTTAGCTGCTCTGTCAATGATCACACTCGTATGGTGCTCTTTGCACCCTGCTGGCACGGACACCAGTCATCGAATTTGATTTTAATTTTGATATTAAAAATATTAAAAAAAATATAATGTAAAATTCGTATCATATATGAATCAGTGTTTAATTACAGATCAATCCTAATTAAGCAGCTCTATGGCCTAAGACAGTCAAGCCATGACTAACCTGCCTTTTGTCTTTTGCATGCTTTATACTGTACAATAATATATCATACTACCTTTTTCTTCATTTGAAGGACAGTTGAATGTGATTCGAAGGAAATTTGGTTGTTTTGTCTGGCTGGGTGAGCAGCCTTATAGCAGATCTCTTATTAATTCATTGAGAGATTGAATTGGAGATCTTAGCTGAAACACAATGCCTTTGTGTATTTATTTTGAGTTATTGAATTTTAATCATTTCATTTATGGCACAGGCATGGCTGAATGAGTAAGAAGCTTGCTCTCTAGGCACATGGTTTCAGGTTCAACCTTATTGCATGGAACCTTGGGGAAGTATTTTCTACAGTAGCCTTGGGCCAACCAAAGCCTTGTGAGTGGATTTGGTAGAGGGATAGTGAAAGAAGCCTGTTGTGTGTGTGTGTGTGTATTACTTATAGATTAGAGACAGGTATTCTCTGTATAGAATATTCTTCGTAGTGCTCAATAGATTTGAACTTGGGTAGATAGAGGAGTAAATGTAAGGACAACCAAGTTGGTCAAGTCAATATATAAAAAAATGTTAAATACATTTCATACAAAGAATGTACCTATATTTACATATAAAAGAAGTCAAACTTACCACAAAATGGAAATCTTATCAAGAATTAAGGGGGTTGAGTAGGAGTTTTATGAGTCCAACAGCTGTTTCTGAGGACTTGGTAGTCCAAAATAATGCTTGTAACTTAATTGCATCATTAGAAAACCACCAGCCTCCTTCTTCAGGGAAGAATTTTACATTTGAGGTGTTGACACAATGGAGCTTAAAGATGGAATGATTTTGTAGAGAACTAACTGCATTAGAAAGAGGAGTTGGAGTGCTTAGATAGAGAGTAGTGGAGAAGAAAATAGATTTTGGGGTTGGGGTTAATAATGAGGCTAGTGAAAGTAGTAGAGGTGGAAGGTAGGAGGAAGGGGGAATGGTGGTTTGGGTAGTATGTGAATGATGATTTTTGTGTCTGTTTGTATGAAGGCTATAAAGTTAAAGGTTGAGATAGAGAAACAGGGACGGCTGTTATTTGAGTGAAATGAGTTGTCTGGTTCAGTAGCTGGAGGGTGAGGAGGTGGTCAAAAGTAGTTGTTAGTGGGACAAAGAAATTGGGTTGGTATTGGCAGGGTGGGCGGGGTGTTATGGTCAACAGAGGCTGTGGAATTGAATAGGGGGGATGTGAGCAGGGAGGGGTAAAGGTAGATAGGTTAGTTTTCAAAGGAGTTAAGTACTTTTTGAGCTTAAGAGGGAAGTGTGAAGTAGTTGATTTGAAGAAGTTGAAAGAAATTGCAGATGTTGTATGAGAGAGAGTAGGATGGGGAGGATTTGGTACTTTTTAAGTAGTGGGTTGCAAGGCTGATTTTTCTTGGTTTAAGACATTTTGGGTATGGAAATTTATTATGGGATTATATAGATTTGGTGAAGTGTGTGAAAGATGAGTAGTATCTGTGTTTACAAGAATAAATAACATCAGAGAATCTATGAAGTAATGAAGTGTTATGAAGGCAACAAATGGTTAATGATTCTTTTAAACATAACTTACACTTGCTGATGTTTGCATTGTATGGGGGAGCTTCTCTTACTATGTACCAGGATAGGGCATATGGAATATTTTGGGATTTGAGGTTGGGATTTGTTGTCATGTATGATTTCCCTTCTGTATAAGTCAGACTTCTTTCATATATATACAATTGTACATTCTTTATATTAAATGTATTTAATATTTTTATATATCGACTTGACTAATTTGCTTGTATGTTTGTATGTATGTACATATACATAGAGAGAGAGAGATACAACTAATCTTATCAGTCAGTTTTACACAAGGAATCTAATGGAGTGTTAGATAACAGCCTGATCTCTTCAGAGATGACAGTCATGGAGTGAAATATGGCTACTGCTCTCTATTGTTGGAGTTGAAAAGACATATGTGAGTGGCTTGTGTTTCTTGTAAAAAGATGATGAAATGAACTCAGCCAGTTTAAGCTAAGAGTTATAATGAATATATGATACTGTAAACTTTGATTTATATCATCATCATCATCATTTTACGTCTGTTTTCCATGCTAGCATGGGTTGGATGGTTCGACCAGGATCTGGTAAGCCATGGAGGCTGCACCAGGCTCTAGTCTGATTTGGTAGTGTTTCTACAGCTGGATGCCCTTCCTAACGCCAACCACTCCATGAACTGTATGTATGTATGTATTGTGTATGTGTGGGGGGGTGAATTGGTATCTCCTTGTCTTAAAATTAAGTGTGACTATCATACGGCAGTGCTCTTTGCTTCTAGTCTTCCATCAAAACATGTCTGGCCATGGGAAAATATAAATATCCTCTTAAATGGAAACAGGGGAGGGTTGACACTATGAAGGGCATCTACCTGCAGAAAATTTCCTCAACCAATTCCATCTGACCCGTGCAAGCATGGAAAAGTGAGCATTAAAATGATGATGATGTTGATGATGATGATGATTCAAATTCCTTATTCTCTAAACTTCAGAATATTTACCTCTAACTACTCTCTTTCCTATTCACTCGGAACATTTAAAGAACCTTCTACGTATAGTTCCATCTATGACCTATAAATTAAACACATTAAAAATGTTCTCTTTCCATGACTAATCTGAAATTAAATATTTCTCAACATGAAATAAATTCAATGTTTATAGCATTTAAATATGCTTTTAACGTATTTAGCCTTGCAGCAACAATCTGAATATGTTTGGTTCCACTTAGCGAAATATTTAATACTTACAGAGTTTGTTATTTTTTTTTTGTAATTTCACTTAATCTAAGATTGAACAATATGTATGTGAGTTTGTGTGAGTATGTGCGTTTTAAACTAATGGATGTAGGAAACACAAATGACACACAGGAAAGAAGAACTCAAAGTAAAACTGATAAACAGTATAAACATGGAGCCTACATGTTCAGTCTTGGATTAATTCTTCAAAGAAATATTGTAATTATACACTGTTACTGTCTTCATAATTGTTGACAACAGATATGTGACAAAATGATGTGGGTGCATGAGGCAAATGTGTGACACAAAGGCTTATGGTACTAAGCATGTGACACATGATATGTGACACCAGTACATGATGTGTGACTTTAAAGCAAGTATGTGACACTTGTTATGTGACACCAGTACATGTATGTGATACTTGATATGTGACACCAAAACATGTAACAATATGTGTGACTTTAGAGCATCTATGTGACACTTGATATGTGAAACCAGTACATGTGACAACATGATGTGTGATACTGAGGCATGTAGCACTAGGTGTGTGAG
Organism: Octopus sinensis; assembly: GCF_006345805.1. Lineage (NCBI taxonomy): Eukaryota > Metazoa > Mollusca > Cephalopoda > Octopoda > Octopodidae > Octopus > Octopus sinensis. The sequence goes on along the minus strand of NC_043005.1, from coordinate 100,181,612 downwards.
ACTAGATGTTATGACATTTGATGCATGACACCAATCACATGCGACAGTACGGTGTTACACTGGAACATGTAATTCTGGGCATATGATACAAGAACTTGTGCCACCAGAAAGGTGATACCTGAACATGTCATTCTAAGATGTCTGTCACTAGCACATGTGACACTCGGACATGTGACATGAGATAAGCTGAATTTGTCATGACTTCAATAGAAGTTAGATTAGTAGTCATTTCTGGCAGTGTTGTCAAGAAGTCAGGTTCAATCCTGTTGCATGTCATCCTAGACAAGTGTGTTTTACTATAACTTCAGCATGGTCCATTATCTTGAGAGAGAATGGAAATTATGTGAAAGTCCATCACACATATATATATATATATATATATATATATATATATATAGGCATGTGTATGTGTGCGTCTCTCCCCCCCTCTCTCTCTCTCTCTCTATCTCTCTCAACTGTGATTTCATATTGATGCTGCTGAAAAATTGCTGCTCTTTTTATCTATGTCCCATAACTTAGCAGTATGACAAAATAACAAACAAGGATTGCTAAAATAAGTATCAAACATTAAAATAACCATTGTGATCTATATGATCGACTAAATTCCTTCAAGGTGGTGCCCCAGCGTGGCTACAATTCAATGATTTAAACAAATAAAAGGATAAAAGAAATTCAGTAGCTAATTCCATGTTTCCTCATTAAATTTACCAAAGCTTACTCTGAAATGCTTATAGTTTCTGATTTACTTATGCACATAAATAATTCCAAAATATAAACATGTTTTCTTATAACTTCTGTGTTTACCATCACAGTTTTTGAACATCTATAATAATAAAGGGGAAATTCTGTCTGTCCGTCTGGGACCTTTGTATTTCAGTCTACATAGACACATTATACCTTTTTGAAATCATGATGATCCCGGTATAGAAGATAGGCCCTTCATTTAGTTCTTGAACATCCAGCACTGGGATGTGATTTAAAAGCATTTGGGTTGCAATTCCTAGCAGGTTAAGCTTGGTTGGTTCACATCATCTTGGTAGTGTTTGTCAGATGATGTCATAAATCAAGGGGAAGATAAATTGACATTTGCTTCATCGAGATAAAAATTCTGCGACAATTTGGCCAACAGTTGGAATTGAACTTGGGACTGGAACAGTAGAATGGTCGCATTACAGAATTAATTTTCCTCCATTCTTAACCTCTGATCAAACACCACCAGGGCATATAGTCATTATAGACGTATTATAGTTAAGCTATTTAGCCCTCTTTAGTTTAGCCACTAGCTTAAAAGTCCAACAGAAAACAAATTTTAAGCTAGTAATGAAATGAAGCAAAACAAAAAAGACAGATTTAATAAGATATCTATGACTACACTCTGCTTGTCATAGCACTCACCATATCTCAGTGTGTAAGTTGTATATACATAAGTCGGAAGCATAATCAAAGTTGTAACAACTAGAGATTCTATAGAGTTTCATTAGAAATTTTTATACTTTGTTCTGTGAAATCCTAGTTGGGGCAGATACTGGTGTCACACAACTTGGTATCCATGGCAGTGGCACATAAAAGCATTCGTTACAGTCTCAGAGTGATTGACATAAGGAAGGGCATCCAGCTAAATGAGATTGGAGTCTGGTTCAGCTCCTCAGCTGACCAGCTTTGGTCAAACCATCCAACCCATGCCAGCGTGGACAATGGACGTTAAATGATGATGATGATAATGATGCTCTGTCATGCTTTTATTTTTTTTCTGTTTATTCTTTCTATTTGTTTCAGTCATTTAACCGTGGCCATGCTGGAGCACTGCCTTTAGTCAGCAAATCGACTCTAGGACTTACTCTCTGTAAGCCTAGTACTTATTCTTTTGGTCTGAACAGCTAAGTTACAGGGACGTAGTGATGCTGGGAGACAAACACAGACACACAAATATATATATATATATATATATATATATATATATATACATATATGCATACATATATATATATATATAGTCTTTTTTTAATTTTTAACCATATAGTCTTTTTTTTATTTTTAACCATGGTTGCATGTGGTTTGAAGGAAATTTAGTTGCTATGCCTAATCAGTTTGGATCATTTTGTTAAGGTATCATCACTGAGATTGCCGTGTGTAAATATAACATCATCATCATCATCATCATCCTCGTTTAACGTCCGCTTTTCATGCTAGCATGGGTTGGACGGTTCAACTGGGGTCTGGGAAGCCAGAAGGCTGCACCAGGCTCCAGTCTGATCTGGCAGTGTTTCTACGGCTGGATGCCTTTCCTAACGCCAACAACTCCGTGAGTGTAGTGGGTGCAATATATGTGTATGTTATTACAAAGTACCCAAAGAGAAAACAGAAAAGTATTTTTATATTAATGAAAACTAAATGCAAAATATGTGTGTGTGTGTATGTATATATGTGTATATATGTATGTATGTTTATATATGTATGTTTATATATGTATGTATGTGCATGTGTGTGTGTGTATACATTTCACAGTGATAAAGAAATCAATACATAAATATTAATGGAGAAATTATGGAGAGACAAGAAAATGTTACAAGTAACCCATTGTGTTTTAGATAGGTCTCACTTATTAATTTATTTTGGAAATGCGGTGTGTTGGTAGAATTGTTAGAGCCTGGAATACAATATTTTGTAGTAATTGTTTTAGATCTCTACACTCTGAATTTAAATTTTATTGAAGACAACTTTGCCCTCCATACTTTTGGGATCAATAACGTATCAATAAGAGAACAACACCCAAGATGCCTTTTGGGCTGACAGTATTTGTTTGGGCCCTCAATATATTGAGTTCAAATTGTTGGCATTAGCCTCTTTATGATGTAAAACAAGACCAAAGGAGTCCAGCTAACAAATGTAGGCCACAATTTAATAACAACAACAATGATGATAATAATAATAATAATAATAATAATAATAATAATAATAATAATAATAATAATAAATGCCCTGATGCAGTACCAGGCAGTGGCTCTTGTGTGGCTTCTGATCTTAACTGATTGGAAATGTTAACATGTAGATTGTTTTGACTTGGTATAAAAGATGGGCTACAGCAAATATTCTGCTCAATACCACAGATTTGCTAGTCAGTTGTTTGACCATAACCAGTTGAGCATGTCCCTTACTGGCTGATGATATGTGCATCTCTGATCACGAGCAGGAGTAGTGGGGGAGCATCATAACCGTCTGTTGAAAGGAATTCTTTGGGGGTTTCAATAATTCACCTCTGGAAACATGGGTGTTTTGCTCATCATTCTTAAAGAAACCTTATTCAGGGACCTTTTGAATGGGATGGGCTACTCAACCTGAATAAAATTCTAACTGGGCCCCCACCTGCAAGGTCATGCACTGTTTATCTTGATAGAAGATCACCATATCGCACACATGTGGTTGTGATGTATGTGCCTGGTGTACCCTTATTAGACAGGTAGTCATGATGGGTGTATTGAACTACGTACAATTGTACCCCAATGTCACTTTGATGGCATGCACTGCTATCTCACTCAATAATGATGATGATGATAATAATAATAATGATAATAATAATAATAATAATAATAATAATAATAGTGGTTTCAAATTTTGCCACAAGGGCAGCCATTTTTTTTTGGGGGGGGTGAGTAGTTGATTACATCAACCCCAGTGTTTCACTGGTATTTAATTCATCGACACCGAAAGGATGAAAGGCAAAGTCGACCTCTGCAGAATTTGAACTCAGAATATAAAGACTTAGAAGAGATGCTGCTTATCAGTTTGTCTTACATTCTAACAATTATGCCAGACCACTTTCAGTAATGATGATGATGATGATGATCACTGCCGACACCAACACCACCAACGCCTGCACCAAAGTGACAATGGAGATAATGTAGCCACCCTGACTTCCCAACAGAATAAATTTTCCAATGTGAAATGATTTTAAAATCTATTTATTTATTACTTTTTTGCGTTTTTCCAAACATTTCCTCAAATTGAACAGTACCACTTGGAAAGTAGAATCAAGAAACCATTAATAAGAATCAGCTTTGGGCAAAGAATATCCTGTTAAAGCGTTATGCTCTTGTTTTAAGGAATTGATTATTATTGTAGAATATGAATGAGGAAAATGGCAAAGGAAATAGAAAAAAAAAAACAAGAAACTTCAGAATTATTTTGCTGCGTAATTTTCTATTTTATTTCTGCCTTTTGTTATTGTTGTTTGCTTAGATTTATTTCTTTACAAATAAATTTTTTTCTGTCATTTGTTTAGTGTATGTGTGTGCACCTGTCCATCTGTGTGTTTGCGAATGCACTCTCCATATGTCTGTGAGTGTTTCCAAAGGTGGAAAGAGCTTACTTTGGTTTTAAAGACTTTCGTTTTCTGTTGTTGTTCATTTTTTTTTTTTCTGTTGATTTCTTCCCAATTTTCTCCCTGAAAAGATTGCTTTAATGATTCTAAATTATCTCATTTGTCATTGAATTGAACATTTATAAAACCACACACACACAAAAAAAAATAAATAAAAATAATAATAATAAATGCCAAAAACAAAAACAGAATTCTCTTTGATGAAAATAGAATTCTAAATGGAGTGGAAGTCTGTAGGTTTTAAAATGATATTTTCTAAGATTAAATCAGTGGTTTAATTTCAATAATAGTAGTAGTTATAATAATAATAATAATAATGATGATGACGATAATAATAATAATGATAGTTCTTTCTACTGTAGGCACAAGGCCTGAAATTTGGGGGAGGGGAAGAGTTGAATACATCGACCCTGGTGCATAACTGGTACTTAGTTCATCGACTCCGAAAGGATGGATGGCAAAGTCGAACTTGGCAGAATTTGAACTCGGAATTAAGCGGCAGACGAAATACCGCTAAACATTTTGCCCAGCGTGCTAACGATTCTGCCACCTCACCACTTTTAAGAATAATGATGATAATAATAATAATAATAATAATAATAAATGAATTTTTTCAGTAAAGTCTCAACAACTGAGCAATGGTTGTGACATTAATTATGTGAATATATCTTTATCCTTTATCTTCTATCTTTTACTTGTTTCAGTCATTAGGCAGTGGCCATGCTGGGGCACTGTTTTGGGGAATTTTAGAAGAGCAAATCAAACTCAGTTCTTAATTTTCTTTTTAAGCCTCATAATATTCTATCAGTCTCTTTCACCAAACAGCAAAGTTATGGAAATGTAAACCCACTAACACAAGTTGACAGGTAGTTATGGGGGACAAACAGAGACACAAAAATACACACATACACACACTCTCACACATGCACTCACACACATGCTCACGCACTCACATACACACACACACACATGTATTTGTCATCCTCACATCCGCTTTCCATGCTAGCATGGGTTGGACGATTTGACTTCTAATTTGCCCTTCCTAATGCCAACCACTCCGAGAGTGTAGTGGGTGCTTTTACGTGCCACTTGCACAAGGGTCAGTCAGGCAGTACTGGTAACAGCCACACTCAAATGGTGTTTTTTACGTGCCACCTGCACAGGAGCCAGTCCAGCGGCACTGGCAATGACCTTGCTTGAATGTTTTTTCATATGCGACCGGCACAAGTGCCAGTAAGGCATCTTTCGTAATGATCACGCTCGAATGGTGCTTTTTACGTGCCACCACCACGGAAGCCAGTTATATACATACATACATATATATAAATACATATATATATATATATATATAAAGTCACTAAATCTCACCAGCTATTGTCCAAATAATTGCAACAATTTCACACTGTTAATGATATAAAGATATATATGTATATATATGGAAAGAGGGGGTGTATTTCCAAGCAGGAAAAAATATAGGAGAATTTGTTTTTGTTTATGAAAATGTATCAGGATTTGAAAAACTTGGAATTGTTTTTAAATAAATTTATTTACATACACACCAAACTACTTTGAACAATTTTTTGTTTATCAATGGTATAAACGTATATAAAACAATGGGATTTTAACAATTTAAAATTGCAAAGTAGAAAACATGTTTAAATGATTAAATGTTCACAAAATTCATTGACAGTGGAAGATGATATCAAAAATGATCAGCGAAGAGCATAAAATATATGGATTGCTAAAAGTTCAGTCATAATGAATTATTATAGAATACATGATGGCGGCAAGCTGGCAGGACCGTTAGCATACAGGACGAAATGTGTAGCCGTATTTCGTCTGTCGTTACGTTCTGAGTTCAAATTCCGCCGAGGTCGACTATGCTTTTCATCCTTTCGGGGTTAATAAATTAAGTACCAGTTACGCACTGGGGTCAATGTAATCGACTTGATCCATTTGTCTGTCCTTGTTTGTCCCCTCTATGTTTAGCCCCTTGTGGGTAATAAAGAAATAAATTATAGAATACATGGACAAGAGAGAGAATTAAGAACAGAAGAGAGTAAAAAAAGGGGTTTTTATACAGTTTCTGTCATCATGTGTGTGTTTCTTTTTCCTTCCGAGTACAGGGCTTTTCGTACACACACACACACACGCAAACAAACACACACACACACAAACAAACACACACACACAAACACACACAAACACACACACACACACACACACACACATAAGGCAGGTCTCAGTGCCTTAAAGCAGAATGCTGTAGATGCAAACTCTGTCAGCTGCTACTTTAGAGTGTGCTATTAGCTTACCATTGTCCTAGGTTATATGTTTGTATGTCGTTATTACAGCTGGTACCTGTCATCTAGTTATTCAAATTTTACATTTGTATCCAGGAATGGCTGTGTGGTTAGTAGCTTGCTTACCAACCATATGGTTCTGGGTTCATTCCCACTACTTGGCACCTTGGGCAAGTGTCTTCTACTATAGCCTTAGGCTGACCAAAGCCTTGTGAGTGGATTTGGTAGACGGAAACTGAAAGAAGCCCGTCGTATATATGTATATATATATATATATATATATATATATATATATGTATGTGTGTGTATATGTTTGTGTGTCTGTGTTTGTCCCTCCAGCATCGCTTGACAACCGATGGTGGTGTGTTTATGTCCCCGTAACTTAGCAGTTCGGCAAAAGAGACCGATAGAATAAGTACTGGGCTTCCAAAGAATAAGTCCTATGATCGATTTGCTCAACTAAAGGCGATGCTCCAGCATAGCCGCAGTCAAATGATTGAAACAAGTAAAAGAGAAAAGAGAAGAGTCTCCACTCTCGACATTGAGTACTATATGAATCATCTTGCTTGTACTTATATAAACCATAGATAGTCACACTCACCTAAACACACCTAAACACACATTCAACCATATGATTGCATATATCGCTATTGTAATAATTTAACAATTCAACCACTGATGTCTCTCTGGTTTAACAATTTAACTTAAGAAATTCTGTAAGAAAGTTGTTTTCCTTGTGTAGTTTAGTCAGAAGTTGGTCCCACTCACAACAACAAATGTTTTGCTAGGCCTTCAAGACTCTTAGGAAAAAATCAAGGATCTTTAAAGAAGACCTGGTCTGAATGTTCACAACAGACAGGGCTCTGCTAAAGGTACCTAAGAACCTGAAAGCAATCTAGCAGTTGATACATTCAGTCCAATGGCCTTCTACACTGTTTTGTCTATCCATTTTTACTCATTTGGTTGATCTGAGGTTGTATTAGAAGGTATTTTTCAAGGTACTCCACAGAACGGTTGAACCTCAAACAACCCAATTAATAAGCAAGCTTTTTACCTATGGTGCCATGCATGTATGGCTAAAATGTAGATGGCAGAAGATTCTCTAAGTCTTCCTACAAGGCTTAATATGATAGCAAAACAAAGAGAACAGAAAATTTTCATGTCATGTGTCACACACACACACACATATGTATACCTATAGCTGTGTATGCATATATGCATGTACCTATGTATAATTCTATATGTCTAGGTGTTTATACATACATACATGTATATGTATGTTTGTATGTGTCTATATGTGTATATATATGTGTATATATATGTATTTATATGTATGTGTATGAATATATATATGCATATATATATGTATATATATATATATAAATATATATGTGTGTGTGTGTATGTATGTATATATATATATATATATATATATATTTGCATGTATTTACATACATATGCATATGTATATATAATTAATGAATCTCAAAATGATTAATTAAGTTAATTGATAATTTGTTTGCATTCAGTGTTAAATCTCATTATAAACATTGAATCAAGGTGTGACACTTTGTTATGTTGGTCATTAGTACAATAGCCTCTGCCGCTAGTGCTAAGTCACTAACGAATTATCTGTTAAGCAAGAGCAATGGAAATAATCTGTTAAGCAAGTGTAATGGAGATTTTATTAAGATAAAGTAGTACAGTTGCAATTTAAAGTAGCTATTCTTAAGGGATAGTCAGAGCAATCATAACTACTATTGTATGCAAAATATTCACTTTAGGTCTTGTCAACAGGCATTTTACTCATTTTTTTATATTCTGCAGCTGGTATTTATAATGGCTGATATCATTAATTATGGAGGCTCGGTGGCCCAGTGGTTAGGTCAGCGGACTCGTGATCATAGGATCGTGGTTTCAATTCCCAGACCGGGCGTTGTGAGTGTTTATTGAGTAAAAATACCTAAATCCTCCACGAGGCTCCGGCAGGGGATGGTGGTGATCCCTACTGTACTCTTTCACCACAACTTTCTCTCACTCTTTCTTCTGTTAGCCTGCTCGCTTAGCCGGCGGGGTGGCGTCATTTGAAGGCTAAAACAATGCGAATCGCATTGTGACCAGTGATGTGTAACATCTGATAGCCTGGTCGGTCACGGTGATCACGGTGATATTATTAATTATATTAAAAATTTAGCTATATAATGCATTGCTTCATAATTCATGTACAGGATGAGAGAGGGAGAGAGAAAGAGAGGGAGAGAATATGTGTGTATTTCTGTATAGAAGAGGTGTTATGTCCATTGTTGAGATGGGTTTGTGTGAAGTTTACTTGCAATGAATCTGATTAAGTTGGCATTTGAAAGATTCTTGTGAAAACAAGAAAACTTGATAGCAATAGAATTTCTTAGAATGCCTTGAAGTTATTGTTCATTCCATGTATGCACCGAGTTTGTTGGTTTCAAATTGAACCCTTGATAAAGGATAGAGTAGAGGGAGGGTGGATGGGTGTGGTTATTGTGGCAGCAATGAACCTGACATTGATTGGGTTGGAGAAAAACTGTTTAAACTTGACACTTTGTTGGTTACAGAAAGCTAGAGGTATCTCACAGGTGACACTTAATATTGATCTTCATCACATACTCACACAAACACACACACACACACACTCATATAAATATACATACATAGACATACACAAATACACTGATATCTATCATACAAATACTGACAAACTCATACAAAGATCTAATCACAGAGACATGCAAATATATATATACATACACAAGATTTTTATCTACCCCCCTCTCTCCCCTCTCTCTCACACACACACACTTACACACGTTTTGCATTTATTTTCTCTTCAATGATAATAATAAATGTAGAAAAACTAAAAAGAACCTTACAGCCATTCCACTAAACTCTTCCTTTCCTTTTCCCTCTGTAAGGGTAAGTACGTATAGATCAGCATATCCATGTGTATATGTGTGTATAGATCAGTGAGAATGTGTTGTTCTCTTTATTCTTCTTTCTCTCTTTCTCTCTCTCTCTCTCTCTTTCTCTCTCCGCTCACTCCCCATTTTTGATTTGGTTGAGTTCTCCGGCTACATTGATACGATGTATACATCTCTGCTACACAGATATCGGAATATCACAACTGGCAGTATTGACTTCAATATCGGTGTCAAGAATTTGACTCCCTAAATAGGAATTGGAGGACGTCACCTCCACCCAGCCACCATGACCTCCACTCTGTCCTGTCCCGTCCCGTCCCACCCTCACCCATACCCTGTCACCCACCCGTCCCCTGCAACCGGCAGCATCACCATCATTGACAACTGTGAAGAGTGTGTTATCCTGAAGGCATGCAAAGTACTTGACTTGACTGCACCACTCACTTAAGGGGTTCTTCATAGATAACACTTGTTCAAGACTTCAAGACAGTGCTGTCAAGTCAAGAAGAATATGGAGGGAGTGATGGGAGAGAGAAAGAGAGAGAGAGAGAGAGAGAGAGGAGAGAGAGAGAGAGAGAGAGAGACATGGAGAATTGAGAGGAATTAGAAATAAATAAAGAATCGGCAATGGAAATGTGCAGAGTGAAGTAGAGATTGAAGAATTACTGATAATTGCTCAAAGGAAGGTGTTGAGGAAAGGCTGGTGGCAGGAAGAGTTTGGTGGGTGGGGTGAGATTCTGAAGTAAAAGCAGCTGGGGACGAATATCTCAAAACTTAACAACAACAAAAATTTGATAACCTATATGGAACTAAAATTCAATAATAATTCCTCAAAAACATGAAGATAGAATTGGCTCTAGTCTTTCTTTTATTTTCTGTTTTTGTTTTACTACATTATATATGTGTTTTTGTATATGTGTATATATACATAATATATATATATATATATATATATTATATATATATATATATATATTTTATATATATATATATGTAGTGAGAGAGAGGGAGGTGCATGCATATGTCTGTCTATGTGTATGCATGGGTATATAAATATGGTATATATATATATATACATATATAATATATATATATATATATATATATATATATATATATATATATACACACACATGTGTGTGTGTGTGTGTGTGTTTATGCATTCTATTCAGAAAATTCTTTTCTTGAAATAAGGAACTTAGAAAAATTAAAAAGTTTCATTGGAATGAAGGAAAAAAAGCTTGTATAACTGAAAATCACTATGAGAAAGTGAATTTAGAGAAATTGAAACCTATTTGACAGAGGAAAAGGATTTTGCTGTTTATATGAAAGGTTTAGAGTTAGAGTAATTTCTATAAGTGTTGTTTTGAATTCATTTTATTTATCTTGTCTACTATGCTTTTCAGAGAATCTGTCTATCTATCTATCTATCTATCTATCTATCTATCTATCTATCTATCTATCTATCTATCTATCCATCCATCCATCCATCCATCCATCCATCCATCCATCTAACTGTCTGTCTGTCTGTCTGTCTGTCTGTCTGTCTGTCTATCTATCTATCTATCTATCTATCTATCTATCTATCTATCCATCTATCCATCCATCCATCCATCCATCCATCCATCTATCTATCTGTTTGTCTGTCTGTCTGTCTGTCTGTCCATCCATCCATCCATCCATCCATCCATCTATCTATCTATCTATCTATCTATCTATCTACCTATCTATCTATCATTTTAATAAGTGCTTATGCACTGGAAAAATATACCCACAAAATTCAAGAAATCAGTTCTTTAACATGTCAGTAAACTTCAATATATTATTATTTCAGATATTACATCATGTATTGTTTAAAATGGGTCCAAATGATTGTTCAGGAAGAATATTTGGAAGAACAGAAAGCTATCTCAGTCATATTTGCTCCCCAAAATTTGTTCTACTCTACAACTGTTTTCATGACATGTGATAACATAATCAACTATACAAAGTTTTTGTGGTTACAAAATTACTTTACTTGAATATGATGTGGGTGTCCTTTTATTAAAAACGTTATATATATAAAATTAAATAAAAAGGGTAGAAATTGATATTAATCAATTAAAACCAGTGGCTTAGCATATTTTAAAAAGTCTGAAGATTAAAAATTGTGTTACATACAAAATTTAGAGCACAGACCACTAAAAGTGGACAGCCTATACGCTAGATATAGACGTCAAATCGCCATTACCACGAAGAATGTGTTTTCAAGAAAAAACTCAGCAAAAAATCAAAGTGTAAAAATAAGCAAGACAAATGAAAATATACGAAATAAAAACGATTACCTATGTACCATTGGTTTCCCTTGTTAATATTTACGTATATGGACACACAAACTTGAGAACACATTCTTCGTGGTAATGGCGATTTGACGTCTATGTTTAGCATATAGGCTGTCCACTTTTAGTGGTCAGTCCTCTAAATTATATAAATATAAATATATATATATATATATATATATCATGTGATTGATTATACAGTGTAGTCAAAGGAATATGGTGGGATTGACTAACATTGCATCAAACATATTTGCGTATTCTGCTGATTTGAGGTTGTTTTATTTTTGAGAACTCCAGAAAAATTTAATGAATGAAGGAAAAACATTCAGAAAGCATGTATGAGGAAAACAAGTTGTGTGTGTGTGTGTGTGTTTTTATAGATAAATGTAACCCTTCCAATGGCAGCTTTCAATTAATAATAATAATGTACGTCCCTTTGCATTTTTCTTCCCAACTTTATATTTATATTTATATTTCTTGTGTAAATTCATATTTGGCTTTCCCTTCTTTTTGACATTTTCTGAAATTCCTGTTTTTCTGCTGAAGTTAATTTAATCTGAAATCAATTTAGTTTGTCGTTTTAAATGTATTCCAAATGATTTTAAGTTTCTTTCCTGTCTTTTTCTTTGGTTTTCCCTTCAAATTTCATTTTAATTTCCGTTTCTAGATCTATATACCATTTCCTTCTGATCAACATGGGATACATTGTGCAGTTGATTTCTTTCAGGGAATTTTTGAGGAAAGGAGACAGGGCAACATTTTCTGTTTGTTCAGTTTGTTGTGATATTCTTTAGAAGGGCCACATAGATTCCCAGCAAAAGCATCAACAGCATCAAAACCCAAATAGGATTTCACAAATTTCTGCTCATTTTATTTTATTATGGGAAAAAAAAATTAAACATGGTTTTAAAATTTTTTTATTAATCTTTACTGTTCTGTGTGTGAGTGTGTGTGTGTGTGCGTGTGTGTCTGTGTGAGTATGCGTATATGTGTGTTTGTGTGTGTGTATTTATAGATGTATGTAAGCATGTATGTGTGTATAATCATCGTTATCATCATTTAACCTCTGTTTTCCTAGCTGGCATGGGTTGGACATTTTGACAGGAACTGGCATGGCTGGAGAGCTTTGCAGGCTCCACGTCTGTTTTGACATGGTTTCTATGGCTGGAGGCCCTTCCTAATGCCAACCCCTTTACAGAGTATACTGCATGCTCTTACACTACACCAGCATGGGTGCATCTGCATGGCATCAGTAAGGGTGCTTTTTTATGTGGCACCAACACCCATAAGTCTGCTAGATAAGGAATGGATGCTCAGCTTCAGTGGGATGCAGGTGATATGTCTGTATGCAAAGACAACCATGATTTTACATTATTTACAATATTTACATTTGAAAGATATTTGTCCTCATCCTGTTTGTTGTTAACGCAACGTTTTGGCTGATATACCTTCCAGCCTTCATCAGGTGTCTTGGGGAAATTTCAAACCTGGGTTCTTATTCCTAAGGTTCGAAATTTCCCCAAGACACCTGGTGAAGGCTGGAAGGTATTTCAGCCAAAACGTTGTGTTAACAACAAACAAGATGAGGACAAATATCCGTCAAATGTAAATAATGTAAACAATGTATATGATTCCTTTCTTTTTGGCACCAGCACTAATGAGATCACCAAGTAACTCTCAAGATATAAGACCACTACTATTCCAACCAAGTATTGCAGAAGGGCAAACTGAGAAGAAAGTATGATAGAGGGGCTGGAACAGTTGTTTTGAAGCAGAGGAGATACATGGCTACTCCAGCTGGAAAAGGAAAAAGCAGGGTGGAGGTGAGGTGTCTGAACATGGCCTCAAGTTACAAGGCAAATAAAGAGAAAAGGGATTCAAGAAAATGAATCAAGAATAGCTTGATGAGTAGGTTTGCAAGGGTGTGAAAGAAGGGATATAAATGATTAGAAAAGAGGATTGAGGTGAATGGTGAATCGAGCTGGAAGTGAGGTCAATGGTGAAATTTTGTTTGGGGCAAAGGTAAAGGAAAACAGAAGTAGGTCAGAGAGGTCAGAGAGGTTATAACATATTTATTCACGTATCTGTTGAGCCCCCCTTTGGTCATGACTGACCATGGGATTGCACCTAGAAAGTTACCCTCCCAGGCACAAGTCTGGGCAAAGTTGTTTATGGAAGACCCGCAGTCGCCCATGCATACCAGCCTCCTCTCTCCACATCACCGATGACATCGCAACTCATACAGCTGAGTGAACTGGAGCAATGTGAAATAAAGTGTTTTGCTCAAGAACATAACACACAGCCTGGTCCAAGATTCGAACTCACAACCTCATGATTGTAAGCTCGACGCTCTAACCGCTGAGCCATGCACATTCACTGTACCTAATATACTGAGTTTTATATCAAATAATGCTTGTACCATGTAAAACATATTTAAATATACTTCACAATTCTCACATTATAATGTTTGTGTGTGTGTGTGTGGTGTGTGTGTATGATACACACACATGCACACACACACATGCACACACACACACACATTGATAAAGAGAGAGAGAGAGCATGGAGCATGTGCATCCTGTCTGGAATTTTATTTTCCTCTTTGTTGTATGTAATTATTTATGTATATATATTTATGAGTTATGTCTTATTAATGTACTTGTACATATGAATATGCGAATGTCTGTGAGTATGTATGTATGTATGCATGCATGACTTTATGAATGCGTGAATATAACCATGCATACGTAGATCAATATACATGGGAATGTATATGTGCATACTTGTAAACATCACATCCCTCCAGGGACAACAAGCTGAAGGCAATATGTTCTATACAAGGTTGAATAACTTTTAATTAATCTTGCATTTCATTTTATTTCCTACTTTCCTCTTCTTTCTCTTCTTCATCTCTCTCTCTCTCTCCCTCTCTATCTCCTCCTCTCTCTCTCTCTCTCTCCCTCTCTATCTCCTCCTCTCTCTCCCCCCTTACTGCTTGGCTTTTCTTCCTTTCTTGAAATTTTGTTTTTTTCCTTGTCTATTCCTTACTCTTTCCCCCACTCTCCAGTGTGTGTGTGTGTGTGTGTGTGTGTGTATCCTTGAAATATTATTACACTAGACCTAACATAATCCCAAATGTCCTTAAAATTTTCTTCAAGATGCTAAAGTCTCTGTACAAAAACACTGTATTCTGGGTCAAATAATATTGCAGCCATGAAGACGACTTTCTATTTTAAAATTCTTCTATTTTAAAATCTTATATGCAATATTGATAAAATTATGGTGTATAGACCTCAGCAATAGTTTAATGGTACATATAATTTTTAGGCGGCAAGCTAGCAGAAATGTTAGCACACCGGGCGAAGTGCATAGCAGTATTTTGTCTGCCGTTACATTCTGAGTTCAAATTCTGCCGACTCGACTTTGCTTTCATCCTTTCAGGGTTGATAAATTAAGTACCAGTTACGCACTGGGGTCGATATAATCGACTTAATCCATTTGTCTGTCCTTGATTGTCCTCTCTGTGTTTAGCCCCTTGTGGGTAGTAAAGAAATAGGTATTTCATCTGCCACTATGTTCTGAGTTCAAATTCTGCCAAGGTCGACTTTGCCTTTCATCCTTTCGGGGTCAATAAATTAAGTACCAGTTACGCACTGGGCTTGATATAATCGACTTAATCCGTTTTGTCTGTCTTTGTTTGTCCTCTCTGTGTTTAGCCCCTTGTGGGTAGTAAAGAAATACGTACATATACCTTTGAAACTGTATCTTGAAGCGTAAAAATAAAGAGTACAAATATTTGCTTCAGATGCCAACTCTTTTCTCCATGCCATTACTAACATTGACATTGATCCAAACTATGATCTCTTTGAACTGAGAATTAAAGAATATTAACTCTTGATGCTATGCATCCTCAACCAACTTGGAATGAATGATGACTCTATAATATATATATGACTGTCATCATCATCATCATCATCGTTTAACGTCCGTTTCCCATGCTAGCATGCGTTGGACGGTAATATATATTTACTTTGAGCACTTTTGCTGCACTTGTTTTGCGTTAAAGAATAATTTTTAGTATTACTCTTTTACTCTTTTACTCTTTTACTTGTTTCAGTCATTTGACTGTGGTCATGCTGGAGCACCGCCTTTAGTCAAGCAAATCGACACCAAGACTTTTTCTTTGTAAGTCCAGTGCTTATTCTGTCGGTCTCTTTTGCCAAACCGCTAAGTTACGGGGATGTAAACACACCAGCATCAGTTGTCAAGCGATGTTGGTGGGGACAAACACAGACACATAAACATATGCTAACATACACATGTATATATGTGCTTATCTCCCCTTTGTAAACATAAGGACACGGGAAATGTGTCAAGGCCGACAGGAAGTGTTGATGCT
>NC_043005.1:100155263-100160263 GCF_006345805.1 Octopus sinensis | reverse complement strand
CATCACCAGGTTTAACACCCCCATCTGGACCTTGGCTGTCTTTAAACCTTTTCATCACAGAATTAAATTTCATGACCGTTCTTATAATAATGTTAATTATCCACTAAAAATTAGAATTGAAATTTTCTGTTTCTGCAATACTTTTGCAGCACCTCGTACAGTTTTCCTATCCACCACTAAAAGTGTTTAACTCTCACCCTGTAAACAAATATTTGGTGAAATATGTGAAAAAATTCTGAAAATCTGCAAAGTTGTCTTTTATGAAAAGTGTTACTGGTGGTGTCTTTGATTCTTGCAGCATAAAGAGAAGCTTTTTCAAATAAATGGGTAAAAATGCTTTCCACAGTTAATGGTAATAAAATTTGGAGAGAACATACCTGCTTTCTATATTCAAAGGGTTAACAAAGTTCACTCTGGTGCAAAGCTTTAGGTCAATCTTGTAGCTTGAAGATAACCGCTTTCCTTTACCCTACATGCCTTGAAAACCCTGTAACATTTAAGGGTCATGAATGTCGTCTTTCCTCCTAATTGAGAAGCTAAAAAAATAAATTAAATATGCATAGATTTATGCTGATTTGAATCAGATCTCAGGCCCATGTACATGGATACACACATACATATAAAAGCACTTTGAGGATCAGTGGATCAGAATGAAAAAATGGTAAAAATATTATTAGCAGTCTAAAAAATGATAGTGTGTGTATATGTGTGTGGTATAGTGTGAAGATATATATGTATGTATGTAACGTATAGATAGATAGGGAGGGAGGGAGGGGAGAGGGGGAGTGAGAGGGGAAGGAGGGAGAGGAAAGAAATGAGAGAGAGAGAGGAAACAGATAGAGAGAGCGTGTATTGATAGTAAGTATACATCTATGTCTCTACAAATTCTTAGAACCTCCATGCTGCTGCCCAGCAACACGCAATCAAGCACTTTAAATGCACTCATTATAGATGCAACACTTGTCAATCAACAGTGCTACAACCATTATCAGAGCTAAGTTACAATACCACAGTATGCAAAACTTTTGAAGTACATCTGACATCATCCTATATTGTACCACTTACACAGAACCCTGTGGTGCTTTTTACATTGGTGGAATGAGCTGTTACTTTGCGAATTGCCCTCCTGTACACATTCATAGCTACTTATGCCAAACTGACCTCTGGCCACTGACTTCAGCACAATGGGCTCCATTACCCACTTCTCAGTGACCGGAATTTATGCAAACCATATGTGAAGATTCACACTCAAGGAAACAAGGAAGAACATTTCCTATTCTGCCTCAGAATCATCACACCTCTCATCTTAAATTAATGTCTTTCCTTCTACCCCATCAACTCATTCTTATACTCTAATTTCTGCTTTATTCATTACGTCTTCCCTTGCTTTTATTTTCCCTCTCCTTCAACATCGTCTAGATTCTCCGATTTTTCTTTCTCTTGCACCTTACCAAATTTCTTTCTCCCACTTCACACTCTTTATACAGACACTCACAATTTTTGCATTCCCTATCAGTTGCTGAAAGATTCTCTAATATAGAGGATGAAAGCTCTGTTTTATTTCTATTTTTTTCCTTTTCTCTGTCATCTGAAGAAGGATTCTGTTTAAAACATCAAAAACTCTATTTTGTATTTTTGTATAGATAAATGTATATTTGTGTGTACACACGCACACACACACACATACACACACATACACACACACCACACACACACACACACACACACACACACACACACATTTACTTATGTCGATGTAAAAGAGAAAGAGTTTGCAAAAGTGGAAAACTGAAGATGACATAAGGAGTGGAGAGGATGACTCCAGAATACTGAGCCTTACAAAGGTGATGACGAAGGATTAGTACTAAGAGGAAAGATGATGTTTTCAAAGCAGACATGACTGACCTATGCCAGCATGTAAATATCGATTTTAAGATAATTAAATATACATATATATATATAATGTGACCACGTGTGTATTGTTGGCGATTTTTTTTCCTCTGTCTTCCTTTCCTTGGATCTTTCCTTTTCCTATGTTTCTGATGAAGAGCTCCGCTCAAAACGTTAAATCCTCCTTCTTTCTTTCCTTTCCTGAGTGTCCAATAACACTATACTTGTTCCCCGTCCTCGCGTTGTTGTGTTTTCATGTTTGGATTAACTATATATATATATATATATATATAAATATATATGTATGTATATATGTATATATATATATCTATATATAGAGAGAGAGAAAGAGAGAGAGTGAGAGAGAGACAGAGATAGTGATGCAAATAAACAAATAACCATGCATCGGCTTGATATATAAAATATACATACATATATTCATGTAAATATATATGGGGATATTTTAAAGACAA
This sequence comes from Octopus sinensis, assembly GCF_006345805.1. Classification (NCBI taxonomy): domain Eukaryota; kingdom Metazoa; phylum Mollusca; class Cephalopoda; order Octopoda; family Octopodidae; genus Octopus; species Octopus sinensis. The sequence continues at coordinate 100,157,900 of NC_043005.1, read as the reverse complement.
GAAAGTAAATTTCGAATGCAGAATAGCTGTGAAAACAGCAGAAAAACTTAGTATTTTTATCCAGGAAAAGTTGCCAGTGGGTGGCGACAAGACTTGAACCTGAATCCCTTAGATACCAGCTAAGAACTCTTTTCCATTAAGTTAAACAGCCCCCTAACAGCAATTACTGTAAATTTTAATGCTAGATGATAATAGATTTTGGAATGTAACAACTTTTTCCATCTTATAAGAGTAAAATACCCAATCTTTCTGTTATTTTCACAGCCATATTGCATTCAAAATTTTCTTTCTTGTTTGTAAAATCCCAAAAGCATTTGACACTTCCAAAGTTTATTCATAAAATGTTGTCTCATAAGGGTTATATATAAAAGAGAAGAAAAACTAGAAATATTCAGATGAACACTTATGCATAATCATATAGATATTTATATAATTTATTTATCTAAAATTACAGAACAGATCTACAAGATGTACAAAGAAACAGAAAGCTAAGAGGAGAGGGTATGGTGTTTCAGATCCAACAGCTGTTTCTGGGGGCTCAGAATTATATAATAATTGTAATGTTGGCAGATGGATCCTAGGAGTGCTTATTTGTATCATTATCTCCATATCAGCTCTCCTGGATTCATCTTATAGCCATTCGTTATCCCATGGATTTAGTCTTCTATAAAAAATTTCAGAGTGTAAGTTCAAATTATTTGAGCACTACTAAGTGTTTTCTATATTGAGCATATCTGGATATCATCTGTTAACTCTATACACACTCACTCACTCACTCAAACACAAATGCACACACACACACACACACACATACACACACACGCACGCACACACACACACACACACACACACACACACAATTGTCATCATTGTTGTTTTTAACGTCCACTTTTCCATGCTCACAAAAGTTAGATGAAATTAATTAGGGCAAATTCTTTAGGGTGGCTGTGCTTCTAGTCACCTGTTTCCACGTAATATGATATCTCCCCCATGATCAGACATGTTTTCATGGAAGCTTGGAAACAAAGGACAGAGCTTGCATGATGATGATACTCATTTACAAATATCATGTGATGTCAAGGCAAGGATTTTAGCACACACACATGCACACACATACACACATATATATTCACATGCATATTTATATGATGAGATTCTTTCACTTTTGAATTTCCCAATCCACTCTCAAAGTTGTGGTCAGTCTGGAGCAATAGCAGAATAGCAGAAGACACTTTCCCAAAGTACCACACAATGAGACTGAACCCAAAACCTTGTGATTGGGAAACAAACTTCTTATTTCTTTATTACCCACAAGGGGCTAAACACAGAGGGGACAAACAAGGACAGACAAAGGGATTAAGTCGATTACAACGACCCCAGTGCCTAACTGATACTTAATTTATCGACCCCGAAAGGATGAAAGGCAAAGTCAACTTCGGCAGAATTTGAACTCAGAGTGTAGCAGCAGACGAAATACCGCTAAGCATTTCGCCTGGTGTGTTAACGTTTCTGCCAACTTGCCGCATTCTTACCACAAACTTCTTACCACACTGCTGTGCCTGCACACATACATATCCTTACACATGCATGCTAACACAGACATGAATACATACATACATGGACACACTCACAAAAACACACACACAAAAATTACAGATATAAATTTATCTAAATAGAGGCATTATAGAAAACATATCTCAGTAAGTTGGTCGAGGTCTGAAAGTTGTGTATTATCGATTGGTTTATATTTATGTGTGTTTTCTATCTATTATCCTCTCAATTTAGTCTTGTCTACTGTTGTTGTGCGAACAAGGTCTGTTATGCTGATAGTGATGAACATTATGATGATGGTTATGATAATGGTTTTACGAGAAAAGTTTTATTGGCACATTTCCTAACCATATTGCATTTGTAACATTATCAAATATTTGGGGATTATAGTTTTAGATGAACGATGCAGCATTCTGGTTCTGTGGGGGTGGAGGGTGGGGGTGGAGGTTTATCGGATATTTACTGTTATTGGTTGTTGTTTCTGTTTATTGTTGTCTTTTTTTGTTTTTTTCCAACTGTTATCTTTCCTATCAAGCATAATTGCTGGACTGGCTTGCATTCTATTATTCTGGACAGGACTGGATAAATACATACACACATATGTCATCATCATCATCATCATCATCATCATGGTTCCACATTCCGTGAGTGGGATGGGTCATTACTGGACACCAAGGTGAGGGGATGGAGACTTCATTTTAGCTTGGTTTCTGCGACTGGTTCCCCCATTCCAACACCAAACATTTCATAAAGTGTACAGGGTGCATTTATAGTGATAGCAGTACTAGGGAATATTCCCATGTCCTTTTGGAAACACGTACACACACGTTCACATGGTACTGTGGTTGAGAACTTTACCTCCTAACCACATGATCTCAGGTCCAGTCCTACTGTGTGACACTTTGAACAAGTGACTTCTACTATAATGCAGGCCAACAAAAGCCTTCTGAGTAGATTTAGTAGACAGAAACTGAAAGAAGCCAGTTTATATATAATATATATATATATATATATACATATATATATATATATATATATATATATATATAATATATATATATATACATATACATATATATATATATA
>NC_043005.1:100095263-100150263 GCF_006345805.1 Octopus sinensis | reverse complement strand
CTTGTGCCATTCAGTAACAACTTTAGCTATGTGAATCAGTGCATTATCATACTGAAAGAATTGCATTTCTCTCTGGAAAGAGTTCTGCAACTATACGATGAATTTGATCAGATAAAATGCTTAAATAGTTTTGACTATTAATTCTGCCATGAAGAGAAACCATTGGGACAGTGGATTTCCAAGATACAGCCCCCACCCCTGAGCATCACAGATCCTCCTCCATGTCTAACAGTTGGAAGAAGGCAGTCTGGGTTAAATGCTTCTTTTGGCTGTCTCCACACATATACTCAGCCGGTGGTTGGAAATATGGTAAAGAATGACTTGAATGAGAAAATAACATTCTTCCACTGCTCTAGGGACCAATTCTGTAGGTTTTTACTCCACTCTAAATGCTTTGCAACGTTTGTTTTTGAAAGAAGTGGTTTTCTGATTGCAGCCCTCCCGTGAAATCAGGCTTTGTGCAGCTCCCAGTGAACAGTTTTTGTGGAAACTGGGTTCTTGAGGGGGTCATTAAGCTCTGCAGTAATTTCGGGAGCTGTACTTTTGTCATCCTTTCTAACAATTTGCATAAGAGTTCAACGGTCCCTATCTGAAAGTTTTGGTTTTCTTCTAGAGTTTTGTTTTGATGAGGAGGTTTTTCCCTCTTTCTCAAAGGCTGTCATTACTTTTGAGACAGTACTTCTTGATACACCAAACATTCCGGCTGTTTTCATTATGCTAGCACCTGCCATACGAGCACCAACAATTTGACCACTTTGAAAGTCTGATGTATCTGTCATTTAATGAATTTTAATTACCTTTTTCTGATGATATCTAAAAAGAAAGAGTAATTTTAGCAAAACATATTAAGCAACACTAATAATAAATCCAAAAACATAAAAATAAACAAACTTCTGACAGTTTTATAGCTATTTCAAAATTATGATGCTATGAGGTTGATAGTTATAGATAGATACACACACACACACACATACACACACACTCTGTCCAACCCATGCTAGCATGGAAAACATTAAATGATGAAGAGGCAACTTAAAAATATGTGTGTGCATTTTTTTTTCTTTTATGTATACATATATATATGTATGTGTGTATGTATATGTATATATATATATAAGGGGTTTCTATGATTGTGTATAGAGAGATATATATTGTTCAAAGGAATTCCAACTCTGTCTGTTTTTTATGTTTTATTTATATTCTTTATTATATTAATGTAGAACATAGAATATATAGTATAAATAGTATATACAGAGAGTAAAATGAAATGAAGTATTGATTGTCTTATTGAGTAGATGAAATGTTGAATATCAAATATTAAGGGACTATATACAAGGGCCCGGGAACAGGGGGTGCAAGATCAAAATTTGCACCCCCTACATAATCTTACCAGCTTCAGAAAAAAGTGTCTAAAATCTGTTGGTATAAAATGCTTAATTTCGATCTCGTTTCAAAACAAAAAATAAATGAATAAATAAAAGTGATGAAGCTGGCATAAAATTCCCTGGGGAGTTTATGACCCCTAACTTCTGAAGGAAAGAAGGGTCAAAATACAAAAAATAATTGACAATGACAACAGTAGCAGCAACAATAACAACAAACCAGCATGTATGGTTAATTTTGAATATATAGCATTACTTGAATTATTGAAGACAGCTGCCACCTAGCTATGGTCCACTTGGACCAATCAAAAGCGTTCGATAGGGTGGACCATCAGTATCTGGCAGCGGCTGGCTTCGGCCCGACATTCCGCAGATGGATCAACGCTTTATACAGCAACATCGCCTCTGTAATCACTTACTGCCTGACCGTCGTGCCTTGCCCCGATTCGTGGCTGAACAAGCTGGAACGCATGCTCTTTCACTTTTTGTGGAGGGGCAGCAGACCTCTTGTAAGGTGCTCTATTTGCTGCCAAAAGCTGCTGAAGGGTGGGTTAAGGATGCCGTGACTAAAAATGTGCTCAGGCTTAGGCACCTCTGGCTTTACCTGGACGGTGAGCAGGTGTGGTGTCAGTTTGTCAAGCTGTTATTTTCACAGTTCACATCGTTTACCAAACTGAACCCATAGATCAAGTGTAGACCGAGGTTGGGCGTATGGCATGTAGAGTGACATCAGGCACCCGTGCTTCTCTCCCAGTCGGGCAACACCGGTGGCAGGGGTACTACCTCGTTCTTCTATAGAGGGTTAGTAGACTTTAAGTGTGACGACATCCTGGGAGAAACCCTGGGCTTCGATGAAAATCAACTGGCCAGCCTGTTCCAAAGAATATTCGGTTCAGGGCCTATGGATAATTACAAAAAGTCCCTGGCCTGGCAATGTTACAGAGGAGCTTTACCAGTTTGAGATAAGCGGATGTGCGCTACTTGCTGTAAATTGAGCTGGGTTAACCATGTAATACAAAAAGAAAATTGTAGATAAAATAAATATAACAGTGAAAAATAATCATTGAATACTGAAAAAAACATTCATCTCCCCTAACCCTAAACGATCAAACTAAAGCGTTTGACCTGGTCATAAAAACAACAAAAAAAAACCCTAAACCCTAACCTTCAACCTAACCCTAAACCCTAACCCCTAACCTTTAATAAAATATGGGAAAAGCTGGAGATGAATGTTTTGAAAACATTCTGAACTATTTTTCAGAATGGTTTACTTTTCAATGAAATATCGTTTTGTTATTTTTCATGTTTTTATTCAGTTTATCTGCAATTTTCTTCTTGTATTAGATGGATAACCCACCTCCATTTACAGCAAGTACCGCACATCTCGTTGTTTACCTGTATGCTAAAATCGACTACTTACAACTAACATGCTCGCATGTGCAAATTTGTGACATGCACACTCCCAGTACTCGGATCCACACTTCTACAGTAGTGCCAAATTTTGGAACTGAGTTTGCACCCCCTAAGAAAATTTTGTTCCTGGGCCACTGACTATATGTATATATATATATCAGTGGTGACTCTGTTACTTGGGCTGTTCGGGCTTAACCTGAGTATAAATTTAGTAAAGTGAAAGTATATGTGCAAGCTGGTTTCATTTCTGCTAATACTAACTTCATGTATGTAATTGCAGCCAATAACTCTGGCTTCTTTTATTGAGCTTGGTCGCAGTTCGTTTATTTTCATTCAGTGTCTAGTAGACATCTTAGAGATGCTCTAGGTCAAAAAATATCATTCATAGAAGACGTTCTCTCAACATTGTTCACACATTCCTGACTTGAGCTCAGAAGTTACAGCCTGAGTTATTATCTATAATCATAAAAATTAAAAGTAATTTAAATTCAATGTCTTCTTGAAACAATGAATGTTTATAGAGATTAGGGTTTAAATTCCAGTCTATGAAAAGTTTCCGTTCGACAATATTCTTGAAAGAACCAAAAATTACCCAGCAACTCAGGCTAATATGAACAAGCCTGGTAGGTGTAGAAGACTAACGAGCATTTCTTGTCAAGAGTACAGGTAACAGTCCGGTCACTGATGCTTGTTGTGCACTCCACTGTCGTTATTTGATTGTTGTTATTCTGTGGGTCTGTGTGAAGCGGTCAGTTGTGCTTTGCAGGGTTGTTTTGTTTTGACCCTTAACTTAGAAATGCAGAAAAACATAGTGTCAGATGTAAAAAAAATAAGCCGTTTGGGGCTAGAAATGAATTCATGAAAAACATGAATTTCTGTGAGCAGGAACATGTCTTATGCAAAATATGTGATGAGCTCGAGTGATGCGGATCACTTAGAGTTGCCTCTGATATATATATATATATATATATATATATATATATATATATATATATATATGTATGTACATATATATATGTGTATGTATCTGAACTTATACATATATATATATATACAGTATATATATAAGTTCAGATACATATATATATATATATATATATATATAATATAAGTTTGGATACATACATATAATATATATATATGTATAAGTTCAGATACATACACATATATATATATATATGTACATACATATACATACATACATATATATATATATATATATCAGAGGCAACTCTAAGTCATCAGCATCACTCAGGCTCATCACAGATTTCGCATATATAAGTTCAGATACATATATATATATATATATATATATAATATAAGTTCAGATACATATATATATATATATATATATATATATATATATATATATATATAATATAAGTTTGGATACATATATATATATATATATAAATATACGCATATGAGTATATGAATACATGCATATATTTACATATGTATGTATACATGTGTATGCATTTATACATATGGATATATAATACATACATCCACATACATATATATGTTTGTATGTTCGTTTTCTTGTTTTTAATTATTTAAATTCTTCCTCTCAGGATGGATCTGGACTCTAACAAAGATATAAAACTCTATCATTGAAATATAGATAACAAAAATAATGTCACATTTTAAACTTCAGAAAAGTCTTGCATATTTTTACTGTTCCACTTACTGATTGTATTTGTAATGTGCAAGTTCGTTGGTTGGTTTCTTTTTCTGAAAGCCCTGACTTATCCAGATTGTCACTCAGGCATTTACTGTCAAAACTTGTTGCACTAAATATTATTGGTAAAAGTGTGAATTTATAATTTAGCTGCAAAAGCTGGATGTTTGAAAGCAGTTGTCTCTGCCTGTCTGTCTGTATGTATATATGTAATGTAATGTGTGTGTGTGTGACTGTTGTACAAACACATACACACACACACACGTGCACACACACTATAATACAGATGTGACTGCATGGTTAGAAAGTTTGCTTCCCAACCACATAGTTTCAGGTTCAATTACTCAGTGTGACACCTTGAGCAAGTGCCTTTTGCTATGGCTCTGGACAAATTAAAGCCTTGTGAGTTGATTCATTGAGAGAAACTAACAGAAGTTTGTCACACAAATACATACATACATGTGTGTGCGTGTGTGTTGTATGTTTGTGTCTCTTTGTCTTGTCACCAGATCATCATCATCATCATCATTTAACGTCCGCTTTCCATGCTAGCATGGGTTGGACGATTTGACTGAGGTCTGGCGAACCAGACTCCAGTCTAATCTGGCAGAGTTTCGACAGCTGGATGCCCTTCCTAACGCCAACCACTCTGAGGGTGTAGTGGGTGCTTTTATATGCCACTGGCACGAGGGCCAGTTTGGTGGTACTGGCAACAGCCACGCTCAAATGGTACTTTTTACGTGCCACCTGCACAGGAGCCAGTCCAACGGCACTAGTGACGACCTCGCTCGAATGTTTTTTTTTCACGTGCCACCAGTGATATCTATAGATGAGTGTCACTAACAGTGACAGTGACATATTGTATGATTCCTTTCTAATATTCTACAAAAACCCGTTTAATCTCAGCTTAATGACAGTTGTAGCAGAGATGCCAATTACAGAAGGGGCTTTTTTTCATGCACCATGCATTCACTACTAGCATAGCTTCCCATGTGTCCATGAGCGTCCAGTGTTACCCATCACACTTTTGACTCAGCAGAGCATCAAAGACATGACAGGTGATGGGGAGACGTAGCAGAATATACCAGGCAATACTGAAAAGTTCCCGGCCTTGAGTGAAAGAAAATGCAGGAGGATCAGTTAATTACGATTTTATTTAATATGTTCCCCTCCTCTCAGATTCAGAAGCTTATTGCAGCACCCCTTCAGTTTTTTTAAGCCCTGTAAAAGAACTTGGAAGGTTGGGCCCCCAACCAGGCCTTTACTATACCCTTAAAGCCAGGAACATTTTAGCACCCCCTGATATTTACCTCATAGGTGAAAGCCAGAGTTATTCAAAGGTAAATGCTATCCCTCTTATTGTATCACTGCCACAGTGCGTGTACAGCTTTTTAGACATCCAGCATTGCTATCTGTTGGAGCAATGCACCATACTCTGTGTGCAGCTGCCATGCTTTTGTACTTTGTGCCCTCTGATGAGATAGTTGGTCACCTTTATTTTTGCTTCCTATGGACTTATTGCTGTTTAACCCAGATCAGCTCTGATTGAGTAGAACAATGTTCTAGCCACAATCATACCATCTGTTTTATACCCATTTAAAGACAATTGTGTGATTTGATGGGCAATTGGTTGCTATTTCTGGCAAATTTGAGTACCCAGGTACTGGTGGCCTTGTAAGTAAAACTTATGGAACAGATTACAGCATTTGATTATGGCAACACTGATTCAAAATTATTTCTAGATTTGTTAATATCTAATTCAGTAATCAAAACAGATTATCTCTGATGAAGAATGGCAAAATTAATTATTTAGATCTGGGTTCTAATCCTATATTAACAGTTATTGCAAAGCTAATATGGCAGTCCATAAATATAAGACTAAAGCTGTCGCTGATTAGCTCCAAGAGGCCATCGCCTCTAGCTAGATATATGACACACGAACCTGCATCCAGGGCAAATACCCTGAAACATGTCTGCAGATGCCTGACCAGCAAGGGGAAGTGGCTGACCTCCCCTGTTCGACGGTTATAATGGACACAGGTCCGTGTTTCATATAGCTAGCTAGAGGCGATGGCCTCTTGGAGCTAATCAATGGCAGCTTTAGTCCTATATTTATGGACTGCCATATTAGCTTGGCGATAACTGTTACTATCCAATATTGCTGCCGTAGTCTCCTTTAGAGAGACTTAGAAATAATAATGATTCTAATCCTATTTTACAGATAAACACAAATTCAACAACTACAACAATCACAACAATAATCCTCTATAATCCAGGCACAAGGCCTGAAACTTTGTAAGGGGCGGGGGTAATTAATTGTAATTAATTACCCAAATGCTTGACTGGTATTTTATTTAACTGACCCCAAATGTAGTAAAGACAAAGCTGACCTTGACAGCATTTGAACTCAGAAGAAATCCTGAGATTCTTTGTCTGGCACATTAACAATTCTGCTAGCAGATATTGAGAATCTTAGAGCTGTAGGGAGGGCAAATGAAATTGTATAAATATGTGTTTCTTAACAGAATTATTAGCATAAAAGAAGTGAATTTTCTCTAGCAACAACAATTAACATTACTATACAAACACTCTTTATTTTCAGCTTCTAGTTTGAAGATTTATTGTGCACACACAAACAGAGATACGTGGGCGTATGTTTGAGCATGAGTGTTTATCAGTAAGATACACACACACTCACACACACACACACACACACATACACAAATACACACACACACACAAACACATACGCACAAACACACACACAGACACACACACAAACACTCCCACATGCATGGACACACACATACACACAAAACCCCCCCCCGCACACCCACACAAACACACCCACACACACACTCAAACACACACACTCAAACACATGCACACTCATTTTAATCAGTAATATATATGTATCTATATATCTACACACGTAATTCATACATACACACATCTACAGAATTGGACAAGATTCAATGGTAATTTTAAGTTTTCATATATATATATATATATATATATACACACACACATTTATACATATATATACATAAAAAATATATATATTCTTTTATTTATTCTCCTCATGTTTTCTACTCTCAATTAAAATTGTGCTTGCCACAGGCATTATTATGTATGTTCCCTTTTCCACAAGCACTGCCAATATCTACTTTAAATATTACAAGTGAAAAAAATATATCATATAAATGTTAATCCCCATGAAATATTAAATATATGCACAGCCATAGCTGTATGGTTAAGGAATTCATTCTGCAGTTATATGTTTCTTGGTTCATTCCCATTGCATAGCTCTTTGGGTAGGCAGCCTGTTGCCTTTGGTTAATCCTAGAATTTTGGGAAAAGGATTGTTTAAAAGCCTGTCTTGTATGATTATTATCTTCATGATCGTTTTTATATGCTTTCCATGCTGGTATGTGTTGGATGCACTGGAGAACCACATCTTACTAATGTCTTTGCTCTTTTTAATAACAATTTTACAGAGTGCACTGGGTGCATTTTATCATGGCGCTAAAACTAGAAAAGTTGTCACATCGACAAAGCTGAAGTATCCTTTTAGGTCCACACTTAACTTTATATATATAATATATATTAGGAATAAAAAATGGAGTTAACGCAGGTTTAAACAAGTATTTTTCTTTCTACATATGTTTCAAAAATTCCACTGATACTTATTCAAAAGAATAAAAGGTATAAACAATGCAATCTTCTTCGGGAAGGGAAAAAACGAAACTTGTCAATACGACATTTTAGCAAAAAATGATGGATTCGTATAGCGATAGACAGAACGCTATTAATATTGTTTAAAAAAACGTTATATGATATAACGTCATAAGTAGCTAACAGAAAGAGTAGGATATTAATAGTGAATGTTAAATATAAAGGAAATTAAGTTTAAATTATATATAATGATAGAGACTACTTATATGCACTAAAAGTTGTTTTGCCAATGCTTACATCTGTATGCTCGCTCTATAACCGTGTTTACTAGAGTATTTTTAGAAAAAATAATGAAAAATAGCTCAGAATTGCAGAGAAGACAGAATTTCTTGCCTTTGTCATATGGTATCGAAATTGAGAGAATCAACCATTCCAAATGAAATTGTTCATTGTGGTCTTTTAAATTCCAAATCAGTTTGCTGAGACCGGTACTATTCCGTTTATTTCTATCCCTAAATGTGAGTAATGGATAGAAATTCTCTTAGATAACTCTAACGATGTGCTTCCAATGTAAAATTGTACTTTATTACGAGTACTGATTATACACTGGTATATAGAATTTTAATCTTAGAGTTACTTGACATAAATTTAATTCTATTGGGATTGACTTCAGATACAATAACCTTGTTATTAATATTTCTAGAGGGTTGGATGGTAGTAGCTAAATTAATGTTAGTATTAGTAAATGTATTAATATTTAACAGTTTGTTATTATGAGAAGATATAATTTGCAAGAGATTTTTTGTGTTGAAAAACCTATCCTAACTTTATGTGAATTAATTATAGAGTAATATCTAGAATCATTTGGAAAATTCCTAGCAATAGCTTGACGAAACAGCAGTGGGAGATTAGATTTAATTTGTCTCCCGTAAGGAATTATTAACCAAATATTTTTACTAGTATTCATAGCGTAATACTTTTGAAGGTGTTATATTTACTTTTAGATCGGTAATAGGGGAATAAATAAGGGTTATCTGCCTTCATTCGCTTTGTATCGGTGCGTAAGTTATGTTTGTTATCAATAATTCTTTTACGACTAGAAATCTTATCTACATTATTGAATTTACAATTAGACTGAGCAGAATCAATGTAGAAAATTTTTTCTGTATAACCTGCTTTGATTAAGGCAGAGTTATAGAATTCAGCGTTATTATTGAAAATATCAACATTAGCAGATAATTTAGATAATCTAAATGAAATATTCTTAACTAAATTCTTAGTAATTGCTCCAGGATGATTACTAAATTTGCTAATGTACTTAAGATTGGTCAACGGTTTATGATATGGGAAGTAAGAGTCACTGTGTAAATTAAGCGTAATATCTAAAAAGTTGGCCTTTGTCAGATCGTCATCAAAAACGATTTTTAAGCCATTCTACTGAAAAAATTAACTAAACTGTTCTTAACTTTTTGTACCTTTTGGTTAGAAACATTTTGGAGGTAAGTAAACAATCATCACGATATAGACCTCCATAAATGTTAGGGACTCTTCAGCCATTTCAAAAAGAATATATATACAGACCAAATCAGCTATCTGTGCTGAATCAGAACTTCCATAGGTATATCGAAACTATCTGGTGTGTCTTTACGGACCCACAACTTATCATCAAATTTAATAACCTGCGTTAACTCCATTTTTTATTCCTATTATTCAAATATTCAACGTAAACACGAAGTTTTCACCTTTATAAACAAGGAGTTACAACATCTTACTTGTGAGATTTTTGCTGTCCTGGTAACTATTCATTCATTTATCCGTGTTAAATGTTAACAAGGTAAAATACACTCATCTATATATATATATTATATATATATATATAATATATAATAATATATATAATATATATATATATATATATATATATATATATATATCATAATATGTATAATATATATATATATATATATTAATATATAATATATATATATATATATATATCATATATGTATAATATATAATATATATATATATATATATATATCATATATATGTATAATATATATATATATATATATATATATCTATAATATATATCATATATATATATAATCATCATCATCATCGTTTAACGTCTGTTTTCCATGCTAGCATGGGTTGGATGGTTCGACCGGGTTCTGGGAAGCCAGAAGGCTGCACCAGGCTCCAGTCTGATCTGGCAGTGTTTCTACAGCTGGATGCCCTTCCTGATGCCAACCACTCGGTGAGTGTAGTGCGTGCTTTTTACATGCCACCGGCACAGGTGCCAGGCAAGGCTGACAATGGCTACGATTGGTTGGTACTTTTTATGTGCCACGGAAGCCAGTCAAGGCCACACTGGTATCGGCCACATTCAAATGGTGCTTTTTATGTGCCACCGGCACAGGGATAACAACTACAATTTCCATTGATTTTTGATGTTGATGTACTTGACTCAATAGGTCTCCTCAAGCACAGGGTCGAAATGGTGTTTCTTTACTTGCCACCTGCACAGGAGTCAGTCCAGCGGCACTGGCAACAGCCGGGTGCCAGTCATAGGATTTGGTTCAATTTCGTTTTCACCTGCCCTAATATATATATATATAACTGGCACTCCATTAGTTATAACAAGAGTTTCAGTTGATCCAAGGAACAGCCTGCTCAATAAATTAACATGCATGTGGCTGAGCACTCCACAGACAAGTGTATCCTCTTTAATCTAGATTACGATATCAAGATTGTGAGTATCACACCCTACTAACCACTACCTATACAGGGAGAGAGAGTGAGACTGTATACCTGTCTGTGTTCAGTTGCTACTGCATCCTAAAGCATAACTTCGTAGTTCCATGAACATAGATTTGCAAAGTAAGTACTGGGGGCTGGTTGTAATGCACCAGCACAGTCACAAGTCAGTGACTGAAATCAGTAATTTGTAGGTATTGGTATGTGTGTATTGTATTATATCATTGTCAAAATGTCGGTAACTCTGCTGAAATTAGTTAGAGGGAATGGAACTACTCTAAGCATTTGCCTGCAGATTCGAGAATAACAGCTGAGTGAAGACTCATGCTCTTGCTCATCCCAAGATTCTGGATGTGTGGCATTTCTTCTTTGAGCTTAGCTGGAGGCTCTCGTTTATCAGGCAAACTGCATCATCCATGTAACCGTAATATTTTGTATACTATAGGCATGGCTGTGTGGTAAGAAGCTTGCTTCCTAGCAACCATGATTCAGTCTCACTGCAGGGCATCTTGGGCAAGTGTCTTCTACTATAGCCTTGGGCCAACCAAAGCTTTGTGAGTGGATTTGGTAGACAGAAACTGAAAAAAGCCTGTCGTATGTATATATGTATATATATATGTATATGAAATATGTTGACAGCTGATGTTGGTGTGTTTATGCACCTGTAACTTAGCAGTTTGGCAAAAGAGGCTGACAGAATAAGTACTAGGCTTACAACGAATAAATCCTGGAGTCGATTTCTTCGGCTAAAGGTTGTGCTCCAGCATGGCTGCAGTCAAAGGACTGAAACAAGTAAAGGAATATAAAAAAAATAAACAGCAGGCAGAGATATGAACTTGTAACCCATTGCATTGAAACTCTAGAAACATTTGACTGTTGATTCGATGGCAGAATAATCATAATCCAGAAGTCAAGTAAAGTGAATGCCATTGAGTGCTAGAAGTAAGTATAAAGTTATTTGTACTCATTTCCATTGATAAGGCAAAAGTATGGCAGAGATTACTTATCAAAATGTACACTACGTTGAGATAATCCTGACAGATACATATATATACACACATATACACACACACATCTGTATATATATATATATAGGTAGGTAGGTAGATATAGATATAGATACATATATGTGTGTGGTACTTCTGTAAGATAAGAAATAACAGAATGTAGAAAAAGTAATACAGGAATTCTTAAAACATTCTTAAGAATTAAGATATATAGCTAGTTGTAAAGAAATCTCTGTCTTAAAATAATGTAGTATTAAACAAATATTGACTGTGATTTACGACGTATTTAAATGTCTGATCATACATAATGTTTTGTTAACAGATAAACAGTAGAACAGATTTTGGTTAGCACAAGAGAAGTACAAAGATAGCTGTTCATATTCTAAATAAGGTAAATAACTAGAAAATAAAAACTTAGTATAAACTTACAATATATGTCTTTAGCAATTTATCCACAAAGAAGATAATATATTTATTGACAAGTTAAATGAATGAATAGATTTCCCATTTAAAGATAAAGATAGCAATTATATATTTATCTCTGCCAACACTTTAACTTATTAGAGAAGATAAGGAGACAAAATGAAATTCAATGTTATCCCAAAAGTTAACTCCAAGAAGCAACAAAAATATTTAATTTATTAATTTCTACTTAAACATTGTAAACCTAATTAAGTAATTACAAAGTGCAAATACAAATTAAAGTAAAAAAAGAAAGTCATACAATATTTAAGCTTTTTTTTAAAACATTGCTGGAACAACCAAATAAGAATTTTTGGAACAAAAGTCTTCAGTCGTAATTGATAACCATTGAGGAATTTGCTTCAAATATTGGCCATCGTGGCATTGTGGTTTGGAAGTTCATTTTGTAACCATGTTGTTCTGAGTTTGTGCTTCCACAGCCTTGGGTTAATCAATACTTTAGGAACTGAATATGGTAGACAGAAACTATTGTACATCATCATCATCATCATCATCACCATAACCATCATCATCATCATCACCACCACCACCACCACCACCACCACCATCATCATCATTATTTAATGTCCTCCTTCTATGCTGGTATTGCATTTGCTCAAATTAACATGAGATGGCAAGTCAAAACACTTCACCAAGCTCTGCTGTCTAACCTGGTATGGTTTCTAGGGCTGAATGCCCCTTCTAACACAAACCACTTCACAGTGCATACTGGCTGTTTTTTGTTTTTTTTTATATGGCAGCAACAACTGTGAGGTCACCAAGTAACTTGGAAGACAAGACCCCCACAATTGAGAAGGGATGGTAGTAAGTGTGGGGAGGGGGTGATTTTATGACAGGTGATCAGAAGTTAAAGTATGAATAGAGGGACAGAAATAGATATTGTACAATATGGTTACACAGTTGGAGAGAGAATGGAGAGACAGACAGACAGACAGGCAGGCAGAGAGGAAGAGAGAGGAGATAAGACAGCTTGGGGATTGAATAGAGTGAGGAGGTGGATAAGTTTATGAGGTTGCACAAGGAGAGTGAGAGGTGGTGAGGTGGGCAAAGACAGGGGAAAAGGGTCGTTATGAGGATATGTTGCGGAGAAGAGATTTGACAGGGACAGAGTGTACAGGTGAGTTTGCAAGGGAGATTGGAAGATGAAGGGTAGGGAATACAGCAAGTTGTGAACAGAGGTGGGTGGATATGGCAGTGTCAGGAAAATTGGATGTAGGAGAGAGGATTGTCAAGGACATATCACTATCCTGGGAGCATGAACATAAGAGCCACACCTTTTAGGCCTTCATTTTCTTAACTGGTCAGATCTTCTCGAGCACAGCAAACTCCTGACTGCTTCTGTCATTTGTCATTTCTTGTGTGAGGCTCAACATATGAAGATCCTTTTCCACCTCTTCGTCCCACATCATCCTGGCTCTTCCTCATCCACAGGTCTCTGCCACATTTAGAGATCAGTACTTCATATAGCTGTCTTCAGTCATCTGCATCGCACGACCATACTAGTGCAGTCTTCCCTCTTGCACGCTAAATCTGATGCCTCTTATAATAACAACAGCAACAACTTTACCATTCTAGGTGATCTATTAAATAATTAAGGGGGTGGGCCATATACTTGTTTGTAATAAACATCAGAATGTCTAATCAGAAACAGAGAATGCAGTGAGGAGATTGTTAGCTTCAATGACTAATATTATATTAATCCTTTCAACAACTACAAGAGATGACTCTCAGCATGTTTCTGTCATATTGGACCTTTTCAGTGAAGCATATACTTTACCATACATGTCAAAATGGTGATAAGAGAATCACTAAGTAGAATAACTGTAACACTACTCAAAAAGTCAGGGAAAAAATAATATAGGGAAAACAAGGCACAGAGATAAATCATTCACATAAATGTATTAGTGTCATTTTAGAGTCCAGCACTTCCTAGTTCTTTTTTGGTTTTGGTATCTTTTTTTGTTTCTGACCTTCATCACATTAGACTGTAACTAACTTTAATACTTCAATCCTTAGAAAACCACTTGACAAGTTATGAGACTAGGAGGGAGCCACTTGTGTGGTTGTTAAACCAGTCAGAAATAATGACCAAATCTCAGATCACAATTGCCCTCTTTGAAAAAGGACACAGTTGACGAAATAGCATAAAAAATAAAATATACAAAAAAAATAGAGGCTCAGTTGGTCATGGTTGCATGGTTCTGAACATAAGTTTGCTTTTAAGTTTGGCCTAGCATTGAGCAACAACTACAAATATTAAAATGAAAAATATAGTAGGATATGGTAGCTGCTGAGTTCCTTACTGCAAAACCTCTAGAAAAACAACAAAGCAACAATTCCAGTGAAAAGACACACAAGCTACTGGGTAAATAGTCTGTTGGTGCTGTGAAATTTATGTGATGAATAGAAAAGGTAAACTAAGGTAAAAAACGGAATAGAAACCTTTCCGCAGGAATAGCTTTTAATGTTTTTCTTCAGCACATTTGTCAATAACAACACCAATCAGCCCATATGATCATAAGGGGCTGATTGGTGTTATTGATAAACTCGGGGTTGTAAATGTGGAATTATCTTTATTACTCTTTACTCTTTTACTTCTTTCAGTCATTTGACTGCGGCCATGCTGGAGCACCGCCTTTAGTCAAGCAAATCAACCCCAGGACTTATTCTTTGTAAGTCTAGTACTTATTTTATCGGTCTCTTTTCCTGAACTGCAAAGTTACAGGGACATAAACACACCAGCATCGGTTGTCAAGCGATGTTGGTGGGGACAAACACAGACACACAAACATATACACAAAAATACATATATATATATATATACATATACACGACGGGCTTCTTTCAGTTTCCATCTACCAAATCCACTCACAAGGCTTTGGTCAGCCCAAGGCTATAGTAGAAGACATTTGCCCAAGGTGCCACGCAGTGGGACTGAACCCAGAACCATGTGGTTGGCAAGCAAGCTACTTACCACACAGCCACTCATACGTCTATTATTGCTCAGAAATACTAAATATGTAGTTCTTTGTTCAATTCTTCACTCCAGAGAGATTTATATTTAGCATTTCTTCTAAAATACACCAAATAGAATATGTTAATTCAGAGGTTTACAGAATTTGTGTCCTCCAAGACATTTATTACGTATTTCTTTGGCAGATTTCCTAAGCACTGGAAAACTGTACTAAGTGATGTTACCTTGTAAAAAGGTTCTACTATTTTGATATGTGTTTGTGGTTTTGTTGATCCAACATGTTTCTATGTTGACAAGATAATCTGTAAGCAATATTGGTTGTTAGTCCCAGTGGTCAGTCACTTACTGGTGATTCCTTCTCTGACTTGATTGGACAGTGGCTAATGTGGCAAATCCCTTGCTGGTTCTTGTACTGGCCAAAGGACAGATGTTGTCATGGGCTTGTTATTCTGACAAGGAGATCAGATCTATTTTCATAGCATCTTAATCTATTTTCCGTCTCCTACCTCCTGCTATACCAAGTTGGCATAAATCCATTTTGGTCATTCTTTTAATTTTTGTATCTCTTTTCTCTGTCATTATTTTTGCTGCTATCCACCTGGATGGTACCAGTACCTGATGCTTTGTGTCTCTGTTTTTCACCTACAACCATGCTGTGGCACCCACCCCCCACACACACACACTTCATTGCCTGTAACCTTTTATGGATGGCATTTCTTTGACGAATTTCTGTCCAGAGATTGCCTACACAGTCTTGCCAAACCTGATCATATGAAAGATATTTCTTCATTGCTATGTAGGGCTTCAATCTTCGTAGGTATACAGAATCTGGAAGAATTAAATTGCTCTTGGAGAAAGATAATCTTCACTTCTTTTTCCTGGAACTGAATTTGGATCTACCCTGAAGGAAATACATGGTAAAGAAAGAAGCTTTAGAGAGCCCTCTATTTTTGGATATTCAATATACCTTTATTGCTCAGAAATACTAAATATGGATTTCTTTGTTCAATTCTTCACTCCAGAGAGATATATATTTAGCATTTCTTCTAAGATTCACCAAATAGAATATGCTAATTCAGAGGTTTACAAAATTTTTTTTTGAATGCCTTGAAGATTTCTGATTTTTTTTATGGCTTCACATTTGGTACAATGCGTTGTGCCATTTCGGATGCATCACCCTGCATTGCAGATTATCCAGTGTTAGAGTCACCAGGATCTTGCTAAGTGTAGACTTCACCGGGAAACCAATGGATTTCTGATCAGTGGTGTTTCCATGTATAAGGAACATGTTGGCAGTGGAGAACTCCAGAAGCAAGCGGAGACTTGTTATGAGTCGATGCCAAGTTTGTGTCGTCTCTCCAGAGATTGTGAAGATAGTTAAACTGACTTTTTGGCTTTTGCTTGTCATATGCAAACTACTACATTGTTTCCATGATGAAATGTCAAAGCAACGTCTGAACATAATTCCATTATAGATTCTGTTTTTATCAAAGACTTAGTGACTTGCGGTAAGTGAAGGAGAGGGGGAGGCTGTTGTATTCAAACAAATATAACCTGAATATTGAGAATTAAAAGTTGAACAGAATATAACATTAGTTTCGAATGTTCACATATGTATTGAGAAGTGTGATATGATAAATGAGACACTTTAAAATTTCCTACACTATGTATTATTGCTGGATATCTAATATAGCCTGATTTATTTCATGGTCCTCTGAATGTTCTTGGTATTTCTGTTTGTCTGTCTATCAGTCTCTCCCTCCCTCTCTCCCCCTCTCCCTCTCTCTCTCTCTCTCTCTCTCTCCATACACAGCACGATGCCAGACTAGCTGCTACTTCACCGGAGAGATTGCTCGACTGTAACAAATTTATGTGCATCAAAAATGGCCGTGCAACAACTTTTCACTGTGATCTTGTCACTCCTCCTGCACACAACATATATCAACTTATTTATTTTCAAACATATTTACAACATACCCCCCCCCCCCAAGACACACACACCACACACTCCTCAAACTAACTATATTTCTATGAAAAGTACTGCAAACAATTTTATGAAAGGACACATGGGAGGATAGTTTAATAACAGTTGAGTTTTGTTTACAATAAACATCATTCTTATGTCGTCCAAAACTATTACAAGAGACCTTAGCATAACATTTGGTAACCTAACAGTTGGTGGTGGTGGCGGTGGTGGTACTGGTGGTGGTACTGGTAGTGGTGGTGGTGGTGGTGGTGATACACGTGGTACTAGTGGTGATGGTGATGGTAGTACTGGTGGTGGTACTTGTGGTAGTGGTGGTACTGGTGGTGGTGGTGGTAGTGGTGGTGGTACTGGTGGTGGTGGTGATGGTAGTGGTGGTGGTGGTGCAGGTGTTAGTACTCCTGGTGAAGCTTGCTTGAGTATACCAATGGTCTAGAGATACTTTTATCTTTCATCTTTTATCTGTTTCAGTCATTGGACCGCGTCCATGCTGGGGCACCACCTTGAAGGGTTTTAGTCAAATTAATTGATCCCGGGACTTATTTCTTAAAGTCTAGTCCTTATTCTATCAACCGCTTTGTTGAACTGCTAAGTTATGAGGACATAGACACACCAGCACTGGTTTTCAAGCAGTGATGGGGAAAAACACAGGCACAAAGACACACACACACACACACACACACATATATGCACATATGTGTGTGTGTGTGTATGTGTGTTTGCATGTGTGTGCATGCGTGTGTGTGTGTACATATGATGGACATCTTTCAGTTTCTATCAACCAAATCCACTCACAAGGCTTTGGTCCACCTGAGGCTACAGTAGAAGGCATTTATTTGTCCAAGGTGTCACATAGTGAGACTGAACCTGAAACCCTGTGGTTGGGAAGCAAGCTTTTTACCACACAGCCACACCTGCGCCTATGAGGAAGATTTCTAGTCTCGTCTTTAAGATATTAAAATTTACTCTGTTCTCAAATGATGTTGTCAAGCAAATGGTATATGGGAACCAGAGATGCACACACACACACATAAGCATGAATATACACACACAAAACACGCACACACACACACACACACACACAATGCATACAAACACACACAACACATACCCAAGTTCCCTGCAAGTTCAAAGGCATGGACAGCCATTTTGATCTTCCTTTTTCACTCCTTACGTATTCATTGGTTTTAAGTCTGTCCAATCCTTCATCCATCTCTGTAATTCTTGTTCCTTTTTCTTCCTCTCTTCCCATTCACTTTACCTTCTTTTAACTATCTCTGGAAAACACTTTCTCTAATAATGAACCCCCCAAAGGTTTAACTTAATTCTCCTTGATGCTGTTATATATATATATATGTATATATATATATATATATATATATATATGTATATACATATATATGTATGTATGTATATATATATGTGTATGTATGCATGTATGTATGTATGTATATATATGTGTGTGTGTGTATGTATGTATATATATATATGTGTGTGTGTGTGTATTTACATATATATGTGTGTATGTATATATATATATATAAATTAATATAAGCAGTTAGGTGCAATTCATATATATATTTATATATGTAGATATATATAAATTAACATAGATAGCTAGAAGGCTGTGAGCTGACAGACACATTTGCATGCTGGGTGAAATGCTTAGCAGTATTTCATGTCTTTACGTTCTGAGTTCAAATTCCGCCATGGTCAACTTTGTCTTTCATCCTTTCGGGATCGATAAATTAAGTACCAGTTGTGTACTGGGGTCGATCTAATTGATTGGCCCCATGTAATCGACTTAGCCATTCCCCTGCTGGCCTTGTGCCAAAATTTGAAATCAATATTTTAATATGGCTTAAGGTGGCAAGCTGGCAGAATCTTCATCACATCAGGCAAAACACCTAGTGGCTTTTTGTCCCTCTTCACATTCTGAGTTCAAATTCAACCTAGGTCAACTTTGCTTTTCATTTAACACCAGGGTCAATGTAATCGAACTTGTGCTAAAAATTTGAAATCCCTATTTTAATACGGTTCCAATTCTTAGACCAAGCAGTGTGTTGTGTTTTGGGGCAAAACATTTCATTTCCCATTACTCCAATCCACTATATATATATGTCCATCATCCCTTCAGCTTCAATAATATAAAGTACTAATGAAGTATTGCTGTTGACAGTCTCAAGTAATCCCCACCTCAAATGGTTGGCCTTGTGCTTGTGGTAGAAGGAATTATTTCTATTGTAGTTGGTACACCGGGCAAAATACTTAGCAGCATTTTGTTTGTCCTCACACTCTGAGTTCAAATTCTATCAAAGTTGACTTTGTCTTTCATCCTTTTGGAGTCTATGAAATAAATACCTGTTCATTGCTGGCGTAAGGGGTCAATGTAATCACCTGCCCACAAAATTTCAAGCCTTCTTCGTACAGGACATAATGATGGATAAAATATTATCAAGTATTTTGCCTGGCGTCCTAACAATTCTGCTAGCTTTCCACCAGAGGATAATAGTAATACTGATTTCAAATTTTGCCACAAGGGCAGCAATTTTGGGGGAGGGGATGACTCAATTACATCGACCCCAGTATTCAACTAGTGCTTATTTTATCGGCCCCAAGAGAATGAAAAGCAAAGCTGACCTCAGCAGAATTTGAACTCAGAATGTAAAGACAGACAAAATATTGCTAGGCATTTTGCCTGGCATGCCAATGATTCTGCCAGCTCACTACCTTAGGATAACAGTAATATTAATCATTATGGATACCCCAAAAACAATTCAAAGGGAAGAGGGTCTATTTAGCCTTGGCTGGCAACCCGGTAGTGATGATGTCCGGATAAAAACACTGATGGTTGTGACACCTCACCAACACAGTTCTCTTTATGATTGTAATGCTAAATAAAAACCATCATATCTATGTTCTTGAGACCCAAACTCTAAAGGGGTCTTCCGTGGCGAGTGTTTCACTGAGCAGCAGTGTGGGCCTAGTCATTACCCAAATACTGCTACAAAGATTAGTAGAAAGTATCATTAAAGCTCAGGAAAAATACTTAGCAGTATTTTTTCTGGCGAGCTGGCAGAAACGTTAGCACGCCTGGTGAAATGCGTAGCCATATTTCATCTGTCATTACGTTCTGAGTTCAAATTCCGCCAAGGTCAACTTTGCCTTTCATCCTTTCAGAGTCGATAAATTAAGTATCAGTTACACACTGCGGTCGATGTAATCGACTTAATCCCTTTGACTGTCCTTGTTTGTCCCCTCTGTGTTTAGCCCCTTGTGGGTAGTAAAGAAATACGTATTTTGTCTGACTTTATGTTCTGGTTTCAAATTCCGTCATGGTTGCCTCTGCCTTTCACCTTTTCAGGATCGATAAAATAGGTACCAATTGAGCACTGGGATCAATGTTATCGACTTATCCCCTCTCCTGAAATTGCTGGCCTAGTGCCAAAATTTGAGATCATTATTATTATTATTTTTGTTTGGCTCAGGTTTGGTCTTATTCCTGATAAGTTTTTGTGGGTAGTGGGTTACTACCTGTAACCTTAGGTATCCACAAGTTTTCAACAGTCTTTCAAGTGCATAGAACCCTTCTGATAATTCTTGCTGTCCCTAAGAGACAAACTTTCTGTAGGGTCTCTACCGAGCATTCTATTTCAATCTCCTTCAGCCATTTGTCTATCTCTTGGCTTACTGTTCCCAGTACACCAACTATTATAGGCACAACCTTTACTGTTCTATATTTAAGAGATGAGGAATTATGTACATTATTTACATTTGATGGATATTTGACATCATCTTGTTTGTTGATGAAGGCTGGAAGGTATATCAGCCGAAACATTGTGTTAACAACAACTAGATGAGGACAAATATCCGTCAAATGTAAATAATGTAAATAATGTATATGACCCTTACTGTTTGCTTGCTCCAAATTCTTCTTGTTTCAGATTTTAAGGGATTGTATTTTCTTTGTTTTTCTTTCTCTTTCTTTACAATCCTGGAATCAAACAGGCATGATGTTCAATAAGTAAGCGGCTTCACTTTTCCTTCTCTATAATCGTTACATCTGCTCTATTATTTCCCAACTTCTTGTCCATTTGAATAGGAAAGTCCCACAAAATCTTACATTTCTCCGACTCCAGGACTCTTTTGACTCAATGATTGTACCATGTGTTTCCAGTTTCAAATCCCCATTTCCGGCACAGTTTCCAGTGTAAAACTTTTAACAACCTCCATTTCTTATATTCTTTCTGTGCCAACTTGGAGCATCCTGGCACAATGTGTGCCACTGTCTCATTCCAGCTTTCACAGGCTCTACACTTTTCTCACACAGTCTCTCCATAAGGATTTTTTCTCAGGTTGTTCATTTTTATTGCTTGATTTTGAGCTGCAACAATTAATTACCCCCTTTTTTAACCAAGCCCAGGAATTTGCTCCCCATATGTCTTCAGTGACTCTCCAAAACTGGTCATGCAGAGGCTGCTCTTTCATCCATCTGATGATCTGCTCTCTTTCTATTTCATTCTTGTCCTTTTCTCTTGTTACATGCCTCTTCACCTCTTCTTTATTAACTGTCTTCACTAGATTTTCTATGACACTCTGTAAATACTTGACTGGACATTTTCCTTCTTCTTCTTCTTCTTCTTCTTCTTCTTCTTCTTCTTCTTCTTCTTCTTCTTCTTCTTCTTCTTCTTCTTCTTCTTCTTTCTTCTTCTTCTTCTTCTTTTTCTTCTTCTTCTTCTTCTTCTTCTTTCTTCTTCTTCTTCTTCTTCTCTTCTTCTTTCTTCTTCTTCTTCTTCTTCTTCTTTCTTCTTCTTCTTCTTCTCTCTTCTTCTTCTTCTTCTTCTCTTCTTCTTCTTCTTCTTCTTCTTCTTCTCTCAGCTTCTGTTGTAACACCTGGTGCCTTGCATGCATTGCAGGCTTGCTGCCCACAGCCTACGGTACTATGCTATCTGTTCTTTTCAACTATCTTATTATCATTATTGAGTGAGAGAACAGTGCATGCCATCAAAGTGACACTGGGGTAAAATATACGAAGCCCAGTATACCCATCATGACTCCCCATCTGATAAGGGCACACCAGGCACATGCATCACAACCATATGTACATGATATGGGGATCTCATATCAAGATAGACAGTGCCTGACCTTGCAGATGGGGCTCAGTTAGAATTTTGTTCAGGTTAAATACTCTATCCTACTCAAAAGGTCACTGAATAAGGGTCATTTAAGGATGTTGAACAAAGCACCCATGTTTCCAGAGGTGAATTATCCAAACCCCAAAGAATTCCTCTCAACATATGGCTATGATGCTCTCTACTACTGCATCATCATTATTATTATTAATATTTTTTACTTTTAATCTTCATTTTGTTACAGTTACTTGCTGAGACACACCCAGTGTCCTGGGGCAAGTGAAGGATAAGTGATGTTATAGTATGACTGAAAGATTGGGGGAAGTGGGTAATTGGCTGGGGGAGTAGCAAAATATCTTCATGTAATACAACACAGACATTTAAATGGATAGGGTTTTTCTAAGGACTTGGGCATTACTTGTGAATACAATCTTTTGGATTTCTCTGAGACATGGTTCTCCTGGGATCTTTTCTAGATGTTTCTGACATCCCTTTTTTATCATACCTAGGGCACCTACAATAACAGGAACAGTTCTTCTTTCAAGATGCCACATCTTTTGTATTTCAATTTCCAGGTCCTTATATTTACTTAGTTTGTCAAATTCCTTAACAGATATATTATTATTATTATTATTATTATTATTATTATTATTATTATTATTATTATTATTATGCTTGATTTTTGCTTTGTATTTGTACAAGTTGACTCCAAGTCTCAACCAGATACCTCAACAGACAACAAGTTAGAAGTTCAAGTTTGTATTATGCCTAGGGTGTCATATATTTCGTTTTGCTCATAGTGTTGTTCTAGAAAATGCTTAAGAAAACATAAGAAAATTATGTGTTTTAAAATTTGGAATTACATAGACAGTATTTTACATAGGATATGGGCAATTCGCATGAGCACTATCTTTTGAATTTCTGCCATTCTGGGGGTTTCCTGGTATCTGAGCTAGGTAGGAATCAGCCCCTTTTGCTATCATTCCTAGGGCACCTATGACAACAGGCATAGTTTTAGTCTTGAGATTTCACATTTTGCCAATTTCTATTTCAAGATCTTTATAATTGCTCAGTTTTTGGTAGGTCTTCACAGATACATTTATGTTGACTGGGACAGTCATCAATGAACAGGTTATTATAACCGTTATTATTATTATTATTATTATTATCATTATTATTATTATTATTATTATTATTATTATTATTATTAAAGCAGCAAGCTGTCAGGATCATTAATGCATCAAAACAAAATGATTAGCAGCCTTGCTTTCAGTTCTTTACATTTGATATTAAAATCCCACTGAGGCCAGCTTTGCCTTACATCCCCTTTGGGGTCAATAAAGCAAGTACCAGTTGAAAACTGGAGTCAATGTAATCAGATAATACCTCTCACCGCAAAATTTCAGAAATTTCAGGCTCTGTGCCTATAGTAGAAAGAATCATCAATATTATTATTATTATTATTATTATTGAGTGAGAGAGCAGTTCATGCCATCAAAGTGACACTGGGGTAAAATATACGAAGCGCAGTATACCCATCATGACTACCCATCTGATAAAGGTACACCAGGCACATGCATCACAACCATATGTGCGTGACATGGTGATCTCATATCAAGGTAAACAGCGCATGACCTTGCAGGTGGGGCCCAGTTAGAATTTTCTTCAGGTCGAGTAGCCCATCCCGCTCAAAAGGTCCCTGAATAAGGGTTGTTTAAGGATGTTGAAAGAACCACCCATGTTTCCATAGGTGAAATATTCAAACCCCAAAGAATCCCTCTCAACACATGGCTATGATGCTGCCCCACTACTTCTGCTCGTGATCAGAGATGCACATATTATTATTATTATTGTTGTTGTTGTTGTTGTTATTGTCATCATTATTATTATTATCATTATTATTATTATTACTGCTACTACTACCACAGTAAATTGTGAACTAATCATAATTTGCTCAGCTAATTAAATATTTCGTTATAAACATTTTCCACTGTTTTGCCACTGTTGTATCAGTGCAATGATTGGTTGTTGTTGTAGTTGTTTATTGATTTCTATGAAAGATGTGTGAAGGGATAGCCAAAATCTAATCATTCTTTCCCTTCAGTACTTCCATACTTTGCTAATCAGTTGTCAAAGTTATTTACATATTCTTTTCTTAGTGTTTGTGCGAGTTAAACATTGTTCCATAAAATGTATAAAAGGGAGAAGCAATATTTGTTTCTTGTTGCATACATACATACACACATACATGCACACACGCACACACACATATATATACATGTGTGTGTATATATATATATGTATATATATATATATATGCACATGTGTGTGTGTGTGTTTGAAGAAATCTATAGAAGTAAAGTTCAAATTCTGCTGAGGTTGACTTTGTCTTTCATCTTTCCAGAATCAATAAAACAAGTACCAGATGAACACTGGGGTTGATGTTATCAGTATGTCCCCTCCCCCAACTTTGCTGGCCTTGTACCAAGATTTGAAACTAGTTTTACATTTCCAGCAGAGTATATTCGCTTTATTTTTTTTTCACCTCCACAAAACCTCCTCATTCAAATCCCATTTTTCGTTGACCACAGAAATTCAAGAATAAATATCATCCAAACTTATGTTTATGTGACTGATATGGCTGAACGTCTGCCATCTGACACCTACTGGGAAAATAGAACAAACCAATGAGAGAGACTCAATACAGTCACATGACCAGGCTAAATATAACAGTTATATCTTTTAAAAGGCCCACCCTACAGTCTTTAACCAGTTAGCATTTGGATTACTCTGTCAAATGTAATACTTTTTTACATTGTATTGATTTAAAGACCTTTTTTGGTCGTGAATGGCCATGGGATTGCACCTACAAAGTTCCCCTCCAAGGCACAAGACCAGGCAAAGTTGTTTTATGGAAGACCAGCAGTTTACCATGCATACCAGCCTCCCTGCTCCACATCATTGATGTTATCCAAGGGAAAGGCAGTGACCGATACAGATTGGCACCAGTGATAATAATAATAATAATAATAATAATAATAATAATAATGAAATTATTGTATACAGTGCTCAGTTGCACCACAACTTGTCAAAAGTGCATATAAAGCATATGCTGTAATGTAAAAATGTCTGGGAAGTGGACAGTGTATGAGTCAGATACATGCTTGCGTGTGTTTGGAGGGGAGAAAATCAAGTGTAGTGTTGGCAAATCTCAGGAAGCATGGAAGTTTTGAAGGATGCAGTGCTCCGACAATTAGCAACTGATGCCGGCAGTTTGTTCCATGCTTCAGCAACTCTTAGCGTGAAAAAATATTTCCAAAAGACATGGGAGCTCTGTTGTTTTCTGACTTTGTAAACGTGTCCATGGGTGTTTGACAGATGGAGTTTGAAAAGGTGCTCAGAGTTATTGTTTGTAAGATGGTTAATAACTTTATGGGTGTCTGCCAACTCATTCTACAACTGAGTGTATTGGAGCAACATGAAAAAAAGTGTCTTGCTCAAGAACACAACTAACAGCCCAGTCCAGGAATCAAACTCACAACATCATGAATGTGAGCCCAGCAATCTAACCACTGAGCAACGTGCCTTTCGTGCATTATCTCATAGATTCAAGATTTCAATGATGTAATTGTTTATTTTTAGAATGACATTGTAGGGTAGGTCTGAGAGACCAGACCAGTCAGTTTCAACATAAAACAGGTAGAATATTTGGATTGAATATGACTGGTTTATATGCTAAAGGGTTACAAAGTAGATATTGAACAGTAAAATTTCTGATATACACAATACAGGATGGTCAGTGCTGAAACATCTTTGATTATAGGTCTACTCAATCTGAGCTGTCCAAGGGCTAAAAGAAAACGACAACGTGTGCATGGAATGTCTGCTGTGATTGAGTAATAAATCATTTAATAAAATGTAGTTCGGAGCCTGGTGGTGGTGGTGGTGGTGGTGGTGGTAGTAGTGGTGGCAGCGACAGTGGCAGTTGTGGTGGTGGTGGTGGTGGTGGTGAGTGAAATATTTTCTGGATATAAAGAGGTAACTTAATCTTTAAAGTACAGTTTTGGCAGTGTTATATATGTGAAGTTGCTTTTGGAAGATCATCATTTGGTACATATTTTATGAGCATTGTCCTTCAGTTGCTGCTCCTTGGCAGTTTGTCAGTCGTTTCATTTCTATTCTACAACTGTCCACTCTCTCTGTAGAACCAGTATTGGTGTTGGTGGCTACTTCCAGCAACTGTAAGAACATTATGTTTAGTATTAGTGTCTGCGTGTCTTAAATGTCTTAGATGTAGGTATATTAGGAAATGGGGTGGTTTGCAAAGCTGACATGCTTTAGCTGTGTATACAGAGATGTCGGATAGACAGCATAGTTGAAAGTGTTGAGTGAGGAGAATTAGGATTTAGAAGACACCAGAAAATAATTAATGACTTGTTCAGTCCACCAGCCACCTCCAGTAAGAGAGTTTCTGTAAAGAAAAGTGAATTAGCCCAGATAAATGATAAATGAGTCTAAATTGAGGCCAGTATTTTGATGATGGAGAGAGCTTGCAATTGCCAGTAAATCTACACCAGTCAAATGGAGGGATGCCTATAAACCATGCTGAGACAGGAGCATAATTGAGATCTTGTAGATGTCAATAAACAGAGAAAACAACAATTTATATTACTACTACTACTACTACTACTACCATTTGATACTATGTTAACAATTTGCTATCATTGACATGGTGTTAATATACTATTACCATTGACTAACTATTATTTTTAATTTGATATAAGTTCATTTATGTCTTGTAAATATTCTATTTTATTAGTTCTTTGTTGCTAACCTGACCCCAGTATATCCCAATATTTGAATAGTACTTGTATAAACTATTGTCCATCCTTGTATGATTAATAAAATAAAGCAGCAGTCACATATGGAAAACCATATAATCAGCCATACCCTGGCCCAATATTAGCATTCATGTGCTTCTGTAGGAAATTCTTATTAAGATACAACAACCATAATTTGTCAATGTCACAATGGAATTGGGCTGTTTGGATTATAGCATATATTTCAATATTCATCTTCATTTTGGTAGACTTCACTTGTATCTTTTAGTTAATTTGTGCAAGATTGAGTTGTTTGGAAGGTGACACCAGGTTTATAAGTGATAGACTGCTTCTCTCTTAATGCCATCCTTAGTGATAAAAGACTAAAGTATACTTTACTGTGTTATACAGATTCTCATAATTACGTTTCTATCAATCTCTTGTTGTCGCTGCTGTATACTCTGCTCTCCTGTGTCAATGGGTCGTTACTTCTTTCCTGCTTTGATTCATTAAAGTTTGGCTCAACATTAATAGGAATTTATCTTGGAACTTAAATCTTCTTATCCATGTAATTTATCATCAAGCAATCAAGTCAACATCCTCTTGGTATCGGTTATGCAGTAAAACCAGGATATAGGGTAGCAGCAAAAGATTCAATGCAATTCACAATATCTGTAACTTATCTGTATTCCTGGGCAGCCGAAAGTTTTCTCATTAATAATCTATTTTTTTGTTTGTATATTTGTCCAAAAAACTACATAATTTATTGCTTCAAATCTCTTGGAGCAATGGTTAAGTGGTTAACAGTATTGAAACTCTGGAACTAAAAATAATGGTTTGTAAGTTCAAACCGAGCCTGTATGTCACCATAACATACTTAAGACCACTGAAGATAAAACCAGTTGAAACGGAGTGTAGCAGACAATCTCATGCAAGATAAAATTAATAGTGTAGAAAGATTCTCAGATAAGTCAATACAATACATATATAAATAAACTAATATTTGTTAACACAATGTTATATAAACTGGTACATTATGCAATGTCTCCAATGGAATATATCACTATCTCTCTCTCTCTTTCTCTCTGTCTTTCCGTTGCTCTCTCTCTCTCATTACACATGTGTTTTGCTGACTATCAGACTTCTCACTAAGCCATTGCATACAGTCCTTCCATGAGTTACAATTGCATATAAGCCACTTCATCATCATCATCATTTAATGATGAGATCTGGTGAACCACAGAGTTGTGTGCCTAATTCTGGTGTGAGCGTTCACATGGCTTCTATAGCTGGATGCCCTTCCTAGCACCAACTGAATGACAGTGTGTACTGAGTGCCTTCTTTGTGGCACCAGCACTAGTGAGGTTTCTGAGTAACTTGCTGGACAGAAAATGCAACAGAAGAAAGTCATGCTTCTAAGTAGTAAGAGAGGGTATTTAAGAGGAGAAGGTGGTTTTGTGCCAGGTGTCGATAGATCAAAGTATGAGAAAGGGACAAGCACAGGTGTCTTGCTATAGTGGAGAAACATGGCTACTCTGCTTTATATAGATAGTGACTGGGTTCCACAGCAAATTCTTCTACAAACAAAAGCCTTCCTTGTTCTTCCTATAAAACACTGAACTTGAAACCATTCCATGAGGTGCCAAATTCTTAACCATGTAGCCTTGGTCTACATCTATATGTATGTATGTATGTATGTATGTATGTATGTAATTGTGTTTGTATGTAAGTATGTGTGTGTATGTATATATATAATATATATATATATGTATGTATATATATATATATATATATATATAAAATACTCGCAGTGTGGTAAGAAGCTTGCTTCCCAACCACATGGTTCTGGGTTCAGTTTCACTGCATGGCAACTTGGGCAAGTGTCTTCTACTATAGCCTCGGGCTGACCAAGGCTTGTGAGTGGATTTAGTAGATGAAAACTGAAAGAAGCCCATCGTATGTGTGTGTGTATTTATGTGTTATGTGCTTGTGTTTGTCCCCCCACCATTGCTTGATAACTGATGTTGGTGTGTTTATGTCCCTGTAACTTAGCAGTTCGACAAAAGTACTAGGCTTACAAAGAATAAGCCCTGGGGTTGATTTGTTCGACTAAAGGCAGTGCTCCAGTATGGTCACTGTCAAATGACTGAAACAAGTAAAAGAATATACACATAGGGTGGTGAGATGGCAGAATTGTTAGCACTGCAGACAAAATGCTTAATGGCATTTCATCGTTCTTCTTGTTCTGATATCAATTTTCCATGAGGTCAACTTTGCTTTTCATCCTTTCGGGGTCAATGAAATAAATAAGAACCAGTTGAGTACTGTGGTCAATGTAATCGACGTACCCTCCCCCTTAAAATTGCTGGCTTTGTGCCAAAATGTGAAACCGATACACACACGCATACACATAATGTATATTCAGTGGAGGTCATCTGGAGATATAAGGGGAGGACTTCTTAAGTTATATATGAATAGCAACATCTGGAAATATAGTTTTTTAAAATAAACACAAACAGGACCGAGTATGTAACCAGGGCAACGTGTAAAATGTGAGGTTTTTAACAGAGAATTAAAGTCAACGTTTATATTATAATCAGCAACATAATTAAACCATCAGTTCTGACTAGCAAATCATCATCATCATCATCATCATTTAGCGTCCGTTCTCCATGCTAGCATGGGTTGGACGGTTCAACTGGGGTCTGTGAAGCTGGAAGGCTTCATCAGGCCCAGTCAGATCTGGCAGTGTTTCTACGGCTGGATGCCCTTCCTAACGCCAACCACTCCGTGAGTGTAGTGGGTGGTTTTTACGTGCCACCTGCACAGGTGCCAGACAGAGCTGGCAAACGGCCACGAACGGATGGTGCTTTTACGTGCCACCAACACGGGGGCCAGACAGAGCTGGCAAACGGCCACGAAACGGATGGTGCTTTTACGTGTCACCGGCACGGGGGCCAGGCGAGGCTGGCAACGGGCACGAACGGATGGTGCTTTTACATGCCACCGACATGGGGGCCAGACAGGGCTGGCAAACGGCCACGAACGGATGGTGCTTTTACGTGTCACCGGCACGGGGGCCAGGCGAGGCTGGCAACGGACACGAACAGATGGTGCTTTTACATGTCACCGACATGGGGGCCAGACAGGGCTGGCAAACGGCCACGAACGGATGGTGCTTTTACGTGTCACCGGCACGGGGGCCCTGATGTTGATCGACCTCAATTTGGTTTGATCTTGATTTTGACTGTTCTCACTGGTCTTGCCGGGTTTTCTCACGCACAGCATACCTCCAAAGGTCTCGGTCACTGGTCTAATTAACTTAGTTTACTGAGGTGATAATGGCATAATAATGAGCAGTAGTGTCAACAGCAGAAACTTTAAAGAGCAGGTGTGTTGTCACCTGAACTAACAGTCTCAGTGCTTTCTCTGACCTTGGAGGAGTGAAAATGGAAGTAGAGGTTGGTGTAAATTGAACACACAACATGATCAGACTATCAGATGCTATAGACTGAGTTCTGAGTTCTGAATGTGGTTTGAGGCTACACATTTGCAAAGAAAGAGTACAGTTGAGTTTATTAATGCTAGTTATTTTTGTAGACCCTTCACGGCTGAAATGCAGCACTGCATTAAGCATTAAGCATAATAAGCATGTGTTTAGGACATCAAAAGAAGGGGAGGCACCACAGAAATGGTAAATGGTTTATGGCACAAAAGAAATAACTCTAAACTTGCTAAAACAAACATTCCTGTGTGTCTTTTTCAAAATGTAGACATTGGCTTTCCTGTATTTTTAAAATTAATGGTAAAAAAAATCTGCTCATCTGAGCTTTCATTTCCTCAGCTGAACTATATTAGAAATCTCATCAGAACACCTATGCAACAAGGCAGGTTGGATGCCTTATCTCTACTAAGTATAGAAGTAAATGTGTTATGTAAGGTTAATTTTGCGGATCTAATCAAAGGCTTTGCAATTTAAAAACATAAGAGAAAACTTTCCAAATATTAATAAAGTGGAAGTATACAAAAATAACATTATTTTCCATCTTGTTAGTTTTTGTTTCATTTTGAAAATTGGAAATTTATTTTATGGTACATTATTGTTGGTGTAGGAGTGGCTGTGTGGTAAGTAGCTTGCTTACGAACCACATGGTTCCGGGTTCAGTCCCACTGCGTGGCGCCTTGGGCAAGTGTCTCCTACTATAGCCTCAGGCCGACCAAAGCCTTGTGAGTGGATTTGGTAGATGGAAACTGAAAGAAGCCCATTGTATATGTGTATATATATGTGTATGTATGTGTGTGTATATGTTTGTGTGTCTGTGTTTGTCCTCCCAACATCGC
Organism: Octopus sinensis; assembly: GCF_006345805.1. Lineage (NCBI taxonomy): Eukaryota > Metazoa > Mollusca > Cephalopoda > Octopoda > Octopodidae > Octopus > Octopus sinensis. Next base: position 100,118,611 of record NC_043005.1, on the reverse strand, counting down.
TTGACAACCGATGCTGGTGTGTATATTTCCCTGTAACAAAAGAGACTGATAGAATAAGTACTAGGCTTCCAAAGAATAAGTCCTGGGATCGATTTGCTCAACTAAAGGAGGTGCTCCAGCATGGTCACAGTCAAATGACTGAAACAAGTACAAAAGTATAGTTTGAATTACGTATAAATGATGGCACCAAAACCATCTAAGTGCTTAGAACCTCAATGGATCTTAATCTGGTCCTGATGAAACATAATCATTTCTGGAAAGATTTGAACTCAGAAAGTAGTGAAACACATTAAATATTGTTATTTCATCTGTTACTTCGCTGCTTTTAACACAGTTATATATCAGTAAAGACTCACATGTACAACATGCAGACATACATGTGCATGGGAATGGATGCAATCATGCAGACACATGCTGATGCCTGTTTGCACATAATACGTGTATGCATCTGCACACCCAAATGCACATACATGCAGACCCATACATATGCAAACACATACAGACACACCTATAAACACTCGTTCAATGTAGACAGACACATACACACACACGCGCGTGCATGCACACATAACACACACACCTGCATGCACACATGCATACACACACATGCACACACACAAACATGAACGCACATGCATACGCACATGCAGACACACATACACACATATATACACATGCACACACACACACACACACACATGCATGCACACACATACACACACACACGTGTGTGCACACAAAGACACACACATGCACACACACACATACACACACTATTCTTTCTTTTTGTATCTCCTTTGAAAAACTTCAACAATAATAGGCTTGCTAAGCCTCTTATTGTTGCTGTCCACTGATTTCTAAGATCTTGAGTTCAAGTCTGCTGGAAGCATTTTATTGTATATTTAAGCAATTCACTTAATTTTTCACACCTCAGCTCCCTCGAATAGATTTCAGAATGTTTGAAATTTTTACCTGGAATGGGAAGAGATTAAGTTCTTCACACTCACTTCACACGAACACCAGAGATAAGTCTTACTCCCGGAGACATTCGAATACTGGATGTCAGTTTTGCATCTATCAAATACTCTTCTTCTCTCCTTACTCCCAGTGACCCTCTGCACTTTTGTACACATGTAATGTTACCACAACTTTTGTACTGTTGCTATGGAAATGGCTGAGTAATTGGCCAAACATACCTCATCCATGTAGTTAGTGGGAGGCGAAACAAAAGCCAGATGTTAAATGGAGCAACAACAATGAACATAATTCACTTCACTCCACTGCTTCCTCTCCCTCAGCATTTCATCCGCCTCTCTTTACTTTACTTTACTTCTTTCTCTTCTCTTCTCTTTCTCTCTCTCTCTCTCTCTCTCTATCCCCCCTTGTCTCTCACACACACACACACAAGAAGATCTCAGTAAAATTATTAGGTTTCCTAGCCAGTTCCCTAAAGACAACATGCCAGTGCTAAAATGGTTCCTCCGTTTTGCCAATGGAGATTCCAGAATGTGAACACAATCAATCTTTCTTCTATAAAACATAACAACAATAAAATACTTTACACAAATCAGCAGTTTCGTAGTCGGCCTGTCTGCTGGCCTATCTTGTTCTCCGCATCTTCCTTCTCTTCTCTTTCTCCGCTGCTCTTTCCTTTCTGTTTAGCCGTATCCAAAGTCTGGTGCAAGGAGAGGAAGATGGGTTCTAGTTAAATTAATTAGCTTATCACTGATTAGGTATAATAGTTCTATTTCACTCTATCTCTTTATCTCACTCCCTCAAGGCCATAAATAATGCACAACAATACAGAACAGACTTCTATACACTCCAACAAAATACACAACCCACCCCCACACATACACACACACCACCACCACCACCATCTCCTCCTCCTTATTTACATTTACTGCTTTTTATTAATTATCTATTAGCTTAACAAATGACTTATGAATTCAATGTTCTCAGTTTGTTTCATTAACTATTGTATCTGTATGTATGTATGCATGTATGTATGTGTGTATGTATTATATACACACACACACACACATGTCTGGGTATGACTTTAAACTACATCCAGTGGTGAAGCTCCAGTTTGGGGGTTCTGAAGTAGTGGGGAGCTTGGAGTCACCCCTTAGTTATCATTACTCTCAGGTCCATTCTGACCCAGGATGGCAGAACCTGTCAAAGTCCCATTGATGGGTTAACAAGATTTCCCAGTGGCAGAGGAATCTCAAGTTATTTCTGACAAAACTGTAGGAGAAATCAAATCTTTAAGAAGAAAGAAGGAAGATACTCTAACATAAAACTCGCTATCAAAACAGAATCAGTCACTTTTGCAATGCTTGTCACTGGAACCTACTATGGTGACCAAGAAAATGCCAAACGTGTTGTCCATGCTTTTGACACTTAAACCAATTGAAGAACAGATGACTCACTATCATTTCATTTGAACGTGAGATGGCTATTATCTGACATGATGCAGCAATCATCATCTCTCTCTATGTGTGTGTGTCTTAGGTCCTGGTAGAGTGTAAAAGTATGGTATTTCTAGAGCTGGCAAAAACGTTAGCACACCGGGCGAAATGCTTAGCAGTATTTCATCTGCCATTACGTTCTGATTCCAATTCCGCCGAGGTCAATTTTGCCTTTCATCTTTTCAGGGTCGATAAATTAAGTACCAGTTACGCACTGGGGTCAATATAATCGACTTAATCAGTTTGTCTGTCCTTGTTTAGCCCCTTGTGGGTAGTAAAGAAATAGGTATAGTATTTCCAGAGAAGCACTCAACCCAAATACTGGGCTATCAACACTGTCAGGTTCCAGACCAATGCCAGAATTCTTCAAGTGTAGAAAATGCTGGTTTCAGGACAGTAACACCATTGTGTGGGTTTGGCAAAGGGTAAATTATAATCCAAATAATGAGAAGTCAAAGAAATTCTTTAACATGTCTTCAATGATACATTACAATTGTTTTTGTACCATTTCTGCTGGTAAGGCCAGTTTACACGAAAATTCAAAGTGAAAATTTACATATTTGTGGTTTTAAGACATTAGAGTGGCACTTCATCAGACTTGCATCAAAGGTGTGCTGTCACATTGCGCATCTTCCAGACATTGTTTTTTTGGATTATATCAGAAGGAAACAAAAAGTAAATAAAAGTTTGGTTATGGGACAAGAAAGTTGGGTAGAGATTATAGGGTGGGGGAAGAGGACGAATAGGAAGAAGAAGAAGAAGAAGAAGAAGAAGAATTTTCTTTGTCTTATTATTTGGATTATGTATATGTATATGTATGTATGTGTATAATATATGCATCTATATCTATCTATCTCTCTATTTATTTATATATATATATATATATATCAATAAATAGATAGATACATACATACATACATACTGCTAAGATAATTGTGTGTATATACATAAATGTATGCATGCATATGTGTTCATATATATATATATATTTATGCATTAGAAGAAATGAGGTAATCAGAAGATCGGATGGTTTATATTTACAGATATTTATTTATATATTACATTTTTTACATATATATCATATCATTTAGATCATTAGCGCTTTCTCCCATTCTAGTGGGGTTACACACAATTATCTTAGCAGTATGTTTCGGCACTGTGTATTCTGGGTTCATGTTCCACTGAGGTCAAATTCATTTTTATTCTGTTCATAGTCAATAAAAAATGAAACTATTTGAAAATAATTCTTTAACTGAAATGTCAGATTGTTGAGCAAGATGCTTTCTGCTATTTCTTGCAGCCCTTTGTGTTCCATTGGCAATGTCTTCAATAACACTGATTCCAAGCTATGCTATATTGGGGCGACTGGCATCGACCATGTTTGGATGGTGCTTTTTATGCACCACTGGCACAGGGGAACCAGTCAGGCGGAACTTGCAGTGACCCATGCATGAATGGTGCTTATTGTGTGCCACCAGCACAGGAGCCAGTCCTCATCCATACACAGCACATGACCATACCAGTGCAGTCGTCTCTCTTGCACATCACATCTCATGCTTCTTATGTCCAACATTTCTCTCAGTGTGTTTATATATATATATATATATATATATATATATATATATATGAGGGAGTGCTGAAAAATTTTAAGGGTTTCAAAAAGGCCTGGCTGGAGGCCCAACCTTCCAAGTTCTTTTAGGGGACTTATAAAAAACTGAAGGACTGCTGCAATAAGTGTGAGAATCTGAGAGGGGAATATGTTGAAGAAAATTATAATTAACTGATCCTCTTGTATTTTCTTTAACCCAAAGCAAAGAACTTTTCAACACCTCCTCATGTGTGTGTGTGTGGTGTGTGTGTTAGTGGACAAACAGAAGACAGAGGTACTCAACACATTTAGTAGGGGTTAGTATATTTTATTTAAAACAATTTGATTCAACTCCAAGCAACTTACGATTTCATAGGTTCATCCCAGGAACCTAGCTGGGTTCCTGTGATGTGTCTATAAAACAGTAAATTGTGTGGGGCCAAATCAGACTGTTTTAAATAATAATAATGATATTGGGTCACCCAATAAATAATGCGGTTTTGTACTTTTTCTTAGTGCAAGTTTTGAAGAGTGAAATTCGATTTTAACAGTTATTCTTTCAAAGCTATAATAGAAGTGACAAAGGATCATATTTTGCTTTATGAGTTCAATAAAGACAACTACACAATGGAAAGTGTGAGGAATATTAATGCAGTAAATGGGGATCGGACAATAAGTGTAAGCCAGTGTCAACGGTGGTTCCAGAAATTCCAAGCCAGAAACTACAGCCTAGAAGATGATCCACGTCCTGGAAGATCTGCAGAGCATGACGAGGACATCCTGCATTCCTTAGTGGAACAAAATCTCATCGTAACAGTTGAGGAACTAGCAGAGAAGCTTGGATTTGGTCATTCAACCATTCATCAACACCTGCATGCCATCAGAAAAGTCAGCAAATTGAATCAGAGGGTTCCTCATAAACTTTCCAAGTCTAATCCCGTGCAAAGAGTGAATGGGAGTTCTTCTTTGCTGTTATGTCTCACGAATGAACCTTTTTTTGAACTGAATGGTGACTGGTGACGAGAAATGGATTCTCTATAAAAATATCCAGCATTGAAACTCTTCTCTATTTAGCTATCAATCTATCCAACTGTCTTCCTATCGTTTTGTTCATCTATTTTTCCATCTCTGTATCTATCTATCTGTCCCTCTACTTAACAGTATACTTCTCTGTCACTCTCTATCTCTCTCTATCTATCAATCTACCTACCTATCTGTCTCTTTCCTTCTCACTTTCTCTTAGCTCAACCCTTAATCATTTCTCCTCTCCCACTCTCCCTCGTGCAATCTTCTTCTTACTTCCTGCTTTCATGCAAACCGTCTTTTCTTCAAATTACTCTTGTACTGATCAGTCATATTTTTCCATCCCTCTCTTCCTTTCTTTCATTTCTTTCATTTCTTTCCTTTCTTTCTCTTTGGCCAAAAGGCACCTCATCTGTTTTTCTTCTCATTGCATCACTTACTTTAATGTCGTCCTTCTCTTAAAAAGCATTTCATATATACATTTTTGTTTATTTCATTTGGCAATTTTTCCTCTTCTTCCCTACATCATCATCATCACCACCACCACCACCTTCTTCTTCTCTTCACTTTTCCATACTTGGATAGAATGTGTTGAGGCAGATTTGTATGGTCAGATGACCTTCTTGTTGTTGAAACTCACCTGTTTCCAAGTAAGGTAATATTTTCTCATGGCCAGACATATTTTCATATTTTCACAGAAGATTAGAGACAAAGGACACTACTCTACGACTGAAACCCATTTGCAACTCTCACACGTCAAAACAAGAAGACACCAACTAGCACACACACACACACACACACACACACACATATACATGTATATATACACATATATACAACGGGTTTCTTTAAGTCTCTTTCTACCAAATCTACTCACAAGGCTTTGGTCAGCCCAAGGCTATAGTAGAAGACTTTTGTCCAAGGTTAGTAAAAGACATTTGTTCAGTGCCACACTGGCACCTACAACTCATCCAAATTTACTGTTTGGTCAAAATACTATTTTTGCCCATTACCAAGCAATGGCAGAACGTGCCATAGCTTTGTTTTCGTGCCTCCTCATCTATGCCTTAGTAGCATCCATGTGGCTGACACTGGCAAAATGAACAATGTTTTCAGGTGTCAGAATTGTCATAATACTTTGATGATAACTGATGAGGATTAGAATATATTTTATGCTCATATGCATATGCTGGGATGGGCGTGGCTGTATGAGTAAGAAGCTTGTTTCCCATGCACGTAGTCTTCAGTACAGTCCCACTGTGTGACACCTTGTGTAAACTGCTCCTACTCTAGCGTCAGGTTGACCAAGGCCTTGTGGGTTGATTTGGTAGTCAGAGGCCGAGAGAAAGCTATCGTATGTATATGTGTGTGCGTGCTTGTGTATGTGTGTGTCTTTGTGTCTGTTTGTCCCCTATTACTGCTTCACATCCAGTGTTGGTGTGTTTACATCCCTGTAACTTTCTGGTTTGACAAATGAGAACTATAGAATAAGTACCAGGCCAACAAAGAAATAAGTACAGGGGGGGGTCAATTCATTTGACTAAAATTCCTCAAGGCAGTGCTCCAGCATGGCCACTGTCTAGTGACTGAAACAAATAAAAGACAAATTATAATGCTAGTATGGGAGAAGTAGACGTTTTTATATAAATGGAAGAACTACAGAATAGTGGATCTACAGAATTATAGAATACCAAAGTAGAGAAATTGCAGAATGAAAGAAGCACAAAACCACAGAAACCTTATCAGTTTAATGGTAAATTATAGAGTCTAAGAATGCTTTTGTGTACAGAAAATGGGAGCTAATATTCGTTCATTGTTTAACCCTTTCGTTACCATATTTATTTTGTGATGCTTTGTGTTTCTTTTAATTAATTTTAAATATAACAAATAATTTGGTAAAATAACTGTTATTTTTATGTTAGCGTTAGGAACATAAATTGTGACTAAGATTTGGTGGAAGATTTTAATTCAAAACTTATGAAAACAAGACATTTGTACTACAGAGCCAGAGACAGTTTCAGCCAGGTTGGGATTGGAAGGGTTAAGGTGGCAAGCTGGCAGAAATGTTAGCATACCAGGCAAAATGCTTAGCGGTATTTCGTCTGTCTTTATGTTCTGAGTTCAAATTCTGCCGAGGTCAACTTTGCCTTTCATCCTTTTGGGGTTGATAAATTAAGTACCACTTACGCACTGGGGTCGATGTAATTGACTTAATCCCTCTGTCTGTCCTTGTTTGTCCACTATATATATATTTATATTTATATAAATTTATAAATATATATATTTATTTAGCCCCTTGTGGGTAGTAAAGAAATAGGTATTTCGTCTTCCGCTACGTTCTGAGTTCAAATTCTGCTGTGGTCGACTTTGTCTTTCATCCTTTCGGGGTCGATTAAATAAGTACCAGATACACACTGGGGTCAATATAATCGACTTTATTCGTTTATCTGTCCTTGTTTGTCTTCTCTATGTTTAGCCCCTTGTGGGTAGAAAAGAAATAGAAATAGGTATTTTGTCTGTCTTTACGTTCTGAGTTCAAACTCTACTGAGGTCAACTTTGCCTTTCATCCTTTTGGGGTCGATAAATTAAGTAGCAGCTGTGTACTGGGGTTGATCTAATTGACTGGCCCCCTCCCCCAAAATTTCGGGCTTTGTGCCTAGAGTAGAAAAGAATCAAGAGCACACCAATCAAAATTCTTTGTGGCATTTCATCCATCTTTACGTTCTGGGTTCAAATGTTACCAAGGTTGACTTTGCCTTTCATCTTTCAGGATCAATAAAATCGCACCAGTTGAGAGAAGTGGACTCGATGTAATTGACTTACCCCTCCCCCAAAATTGCTGGCCTTGTGCCAACGTTTGAAATTAATATTTGTTGATTGTCATCAAGGGAGTATTTCGTGCTAGTGTGGGACACAGGTATAGTACTCATTCTCTCAGTTTGTTTGCCGTTTACTCTTTTACTTGTTTCAGTCATGTGACTGTGGCTATGCTGGAGCACCGCCTTAAGTCGAGCAAATCGACCCCAGGACTTATTCTTTGTAAGCCTAGTACTTATTCTATCATTCTCTTTTGCCGAACCTCTAAGTTACGGGGACGTAAACACATTAGCATCGGTTGTCAAGTGATTTTGGGGGAGACAAACACAGACACACAAACATATACACACACATACATATATATATACATATATATGACAGGCTTCTTTCAGTTTCTGTACACCAAATCCACTCACAAGGCTTTGGTCGGCCCAAGGCTATAGTAGAAGACACTTGCCCAAGGTACCACGCAGTGGGTCTGAACCTGGAACCATGTGGTTCATAAGCAAGCTACTTACCACACAGCCACTCCTGCGCCAATGTTTTTATTTTTTTGTTACTGTAGGAAATAACACTTGCAGCAGGAGCACTGTATAATTGATTAGTGTCTTTCTCCTTTAAAATATTTATTACAAATCCACTCAGGGGCCTAGAAAGGACAAAATAGGGTTGTGGCCTCACACACACACACACACACACTATTAGCTGAGTAACAAGAAGAGAAATTTATACATGCTTTGTATTGTTACTGAAGTGTTCTTTTGATGATAAAGCTGATGTGTGGTAGTCATGGTGATGATGGTGATGATGATGCTCTTGATAGCAGAGATATTGGGGTTAGGGTTAGGATGGGAGAGGTATTGGTGGTGGTGCTGGTAGGGATAGTGGTCATGATGGTGGTTGTGCTGAAGATGGTTGTAGTAGTAGTAGTGGTAATGATGGTGGGGATGGCAGTGGTGGTGATAATTGTGGCAGTGATGATGGAGTATGATGTTAGTATTGATGATGTTGAGTATAGTAGTATAATTGGTGATGACAATAAAGATGATGATGATGATGACGATGATGATGATGATGATGATGATGATGATGATGATGAACCCCCTTTCAACACTCAAGAAATCAGCTTATGCTGTCAGAGTGTCGAGGGACCATTACCGATGGAGTGTTACTGTTGTGTGCACATTCTTCTAGTTCACTCTTTTTACCAAGGAGACCATCAACAGAGGAATTTATAAGTAACGGAGGAGAAGAAGAAGAAGAGCTGATGATGATGATCAAGAAGGAGAAGATGATGATGAAGAAATCGACAAAGAAAAAAAATGAAGAAGAAAAAGAAGAAGAAGGAGGAAGAGGAGTTGATAATGAAGAAGAAGAAGAAGAAGAAGAAGAAGAAGAAGAAGAAGAAGAAGAAAAGCTGATGATGATGATCAAGAAGGAAAAGATGGTGATGAAGAAATCGACAAAGAAGAAAACGAAGAAGAAGGAGGAGGAGGAGCAGGAGAAGAAGAAAATAATGAAGAAGTAGAAGTAGAAGAAGAAATATTTTCTCGGTTGCTATAATGCATGCCTGGTGTTGCATTGTGGAGTGGTGTTGTGTGAGTTGGTAGGAAGGGTGGGGTGGAAATCGATGAAGGGGAGGAAAAAGAAAATGGAAAAACTGAGGAAAAGAATGAAGAAAAGACTCCACAAAGAATGGACGACCAATGGAGAAGGCTTTGCTTGGTAAAAAACATTGGAAATTAAATTTCACTTGGGAACGGACGTGGATTCTAATATGTATCTGGACATGTACGTGTGTGTGTGTGTGTCTGTTGGTTTGTGTTTAATGGGAAATAAAGGGTAAGCAGCACTTGTATAGTTTAAAAAAAGGTAGGAGGATTTTTCCCATTACTCTGAAGTAATTATATTAGGGAGCACTTAGAGGTTTCCAGCTTCAATTTGAATAAGGAATGAGTTGTATGTGCATGTGTGTATGTGCGGGTGTGTGAGTGTGTGTGTTGTGTGTGTGTGTGTGTGAGTGTGTGTGTGTGTGTGTGTGTGAGTGTGTGTGTGTACAAGTGTATGTGTTAGTGAATATGTATGTATGTATATGAGCATGTTTGCATGTGTCTGTTTGTAAGTTTGTGAGTGTATGTGTGCAAATATGTACATGCATGTGTGTGTGTAAATATATGCCTATGTATGTGTGTGAGTGAATATGTAGATGTGTGAATAATGAATGAGCTGTGAGTTGTACTGTGTTCTGCTTTTTCTTCCATAAATCATAGAACTACATTGATTGTGAATAAAGAAACCAGAAGCGTGTGTGTGTGTGTTCATGTGTGTGTGTGTTTGTGTGTGTGTGTTCGTGTGTTTATACTTGATTACTATATCTTATTTCATAAGCCTTCTCATTCATGTGCGTTTCACAATGTGACTGCTTTCACAGACGCGTTCAGGTGGATGTATGCAAGTGTAGTATGTTCGTTAGTGTGTGAAGGAATACCTGAGCATTGATTGTGGAAAATTTAAACTTGTAACTTACATATTAGCAATCCAATACCTTATTCATTCAAGCGTTCCACCTCATTCATGCCTGTTTTTCTTTCCCTTTTCATTTCTTTTTCCTTCTCCCTCACTCATCCTCTTTCTCTCACCTATGACCCCTTCTCTTCATATAAAGCTCATGTTGTAACGTGTTCCTTATCAGCTGCAGCTAGTTTATCAAACATATAGGATATATATTTCTTTACTACCCACAAGGGGCTAAACACAGAGGGGACAAACAAGGACAGATAAATGGATTAAGTCGATTACATCGACCCCAGTGCGTAAGTGGTACTTAATTTATCGACCCCAAAAGGATGAAAGGCAAAGTCGACCTCGGCGGAATTTGAACTCAGAACGTAACGACAGACGAAATATGGCTACACATTTCACCCGGCGTGCTAACGTTTCTGCTAGCTCGCCATCATCAAACATATAGGATATGAAACTCTACTGTATTTCTTTTATTTTCCTCCTGTCAACTTTACCTAGTAGTAGGACTCTGTCTGAACCATTGGATATTCCACTCCGTATGACAATTCCACTGTACTCTTCCAGTTACTTTTTCCAAATATTACAGATCTTCATGATGTAGATCACCACCTGTCTCCATGAAATTTCAGGTGTAGAAGCCAAACCTGGAATCAAAGTGCCTTAAAGTTAACTCAGCAAAAGCTGGAGTTTTAGTCAGCTGGAAAGCAGACAGGGCACCACTCACACATTGAAAATGGTCCTGCTCAATATGTGGAAAAGATTTATGGAGAAATTCTGTACAGTGTACCGAATGCAAACCAAGGACACATAATTGGCACCATGGATTCATAGGAAGATTAACAGAGGGAGAACTCTGTCTAAGACAGATGCGCAAGAGCAATAAACTCTAAGAACCTGTGGGAAATAGATTTTCTCAAATGTCTTGGAGGTCCACAAATGGTAGCAGGCGGCGAACTGGCAGAAACGTTAGCATGTCGGACGAAATGCTTAGCGGTATTTCGTCTGCCGCTACGTTCTGAGTTCAAATACCGCCGAGGTCAACAGAGCCTTTCATCCTTTCGGGGTCGATTAAATAAGTACCAGTTACGCACTGGGGTCGATATAATCGACTTAATCCGTTTGTCTGTCCTTGTTTGTCCTCTCCATGTTTAGCCCCTTGTGGGTAGTAAAGAAATAGGTATATTCCGTTTCACAGGTTACCTATGAAACAGAATATACCTAATTAACAGGTGGATGGTCTGAAAGCTTAATTGCTGGCATAAGAACAGAATGCAGTAAGTTTAGGGAACTATTTAGTACTTTTGTTATCAACAGAAGTAACCAAAGGTCTCTCTGTCAGACAGAAGGGCAGATTGTGTGTTGGTTGTGTATGAATTGTAATGCTGTGTGGTAGTGAAATGTGGGCTGGGATTGCAGGGTATTTGCAAAAAACACTCTTTTATGCAAGTATATGATTAAGCCTTTTGTGTGCAGAAATTGAGATGGCCCTACTACTGAGCTGATGACATGGCTCTAAAGCTGTTTTTGGCACACACAAAAAAAATGGTTTTTGGCACATTAATTTCGGATAATTGTCCACTTCTTGAGAATGTCATCCTGTCTTTACTTTTTTAATTGTTTCAGTCATTTGACTGTGGCCATGCTGGATTACTGCCTTTAGTTGAACAAATCGACCCCAGGACTTATTCTTTGTAAGCCTAGTACTTATTCTATCAATCTCTTTTGCCAAACCTCTAAGTTATGGGGATGTAAACACACCAGCATTGGTTGTCAAGTGATGTGGGGGGGGAGCAAACACAGACACACAAATACATATATATATACATATATACGACAGGCTTCTTTCAGTTTCCGTCTACCAAATCCACTCACAAGGCTTTGGTCAGCCTGAGGCTATAGTAGAAGACACTTGCCCAAGATGCCATGCAGTGGGACTGAACCCAGAACTATGTGGTTAGTTCCAAGTTCAGTCCCACTGCATCTTGTTCACAGCCAATAACAGTTGCCTGTAGATATTTGTTTATGCTTCTCAAAATGAAGATAATTTCAAGAGAAATCCAGAATTTATGTACAATTTAGCATTTCTTTCTTCATCTTTGTTGTCCATCGTCATACTACTGGCCATATAGGCTTATTTTTCTTAGCTCATTTACATACACACACCTACATCCACACACACACAATCAAATATTTAATTCATACTTGTTATTCCAACAAAATATATTTCATCAGATTAACGATTATGGAATTAATATTTTATTCCCTCTCAGACTTACCTCGTAATTCTTTATTCTTGGTGGCTAGATATAGCTTCTTTTGAATTTGTCACCCCCTGGAATCTATACATGTACATATATCACCCATTGGATTCTATACACATATATAAATATTTGATGTGCTTGCTGTCAGTAAATCTTCTGCATTGTATGGTCTTGTTGTTTTGAATTGTCCTTCATTCTGGTAAGGTTGAACTTGTTAAAGGGCTCTTTGTTTCTTTGGTCTTGTTTGCATTATTACCGATATTGATGGTGTGTGATTGGGATCTTTTCGGTTTGAACGGCAATTTTTTCTAGCGGTGTCATATGAAATTGTCACCCATAATTATGACCCTAGTATCGATCTATTGCATTTCAATCTGTTTTAGGGTTAGGGTTTGTTAGGGGTGGGGGGAAGGGTATCTTTTTTTCTTCACAAATGTAAATAAACCCAATCTGTTTCTTAAATGAGGGACATATTCATACGGCACAGAATGTTTTTTTTTACCTTAATAGACGTCAGTGATTGGTTGAAATTGCAGAAATTGAAGAAAAAAAAACAACAAATATCTTACAAACTATAGAATTTTCTCAATAAAGCCAAGAGAAAAGATGTTTTATAAACACATTCTATCAGTATACGAAGTTTAAAATTTTTTAGTTACCTAGAAATTATGTTAAAAACTGCCGTTCAAACTGAAAAGATCCTGTGATTGTCTTCATTGGTAGTTTATTATGGCTAGGATAATACTTAATTAGGGGTTCTAATTTTTGGAGGTTTAGGGATATTTTGGGGGGTATCAGAGGAGAAAGCAGGTTTTGCACCTTTTCTTGTAAACCTGAATATAACCACAATAGTTGGATGGCATGAAGGTTAGCAGTGCTGGTAGTGGTAGAAATGATGGCACTCTGGAGGAGCAGGAGGAGGAAGAGGAGGAGGAATGTGTTAACTGATAAAAATTTTGTCTTAGATAAACACCACCAGTTTCCATAGTTTCCAGAACTGACTTTTGTTTCAGAGTAGTTAATTTGTGGATGTGTATGTGTGTACCATAGGGAAAACCTCAGTTTGTGCATCCATGTGTGTGTGTATGTGTGTGTGTTGACAGAGAGAATGTGTGTGTGTGTGTGTGTGTGGTGGAGAGAAAGCCTTTGTGTATGTGTCAGATAGGGAAAAGAGGAACGTGTGTGTATATGTATATGTGAGGTGTGTGTGTGTGCATATGTATATGTGAAATAATTGCATCAAGAAGTACTGTTGGTGCAAAAGAGAATAAAGAGGTGTGGAAAAGAAGAAGATAAAAAACGGTGATTATTTGTGGAAGTTGGAGATATTTTCTTGAACCTCGTCTATGAAACCATTTATTACTTACTTATGACAACTTTTTATAATCTGCGTGTACATGAGTCTATATATATATATGCATGTATATATAGATATATATCTGTATATATATATATATATATATATATATATATATATATTGTATATATATATGTATATATATGAATATATATATGTGTATATATATAATATATATATATATATGTATATATAAACTTATATTTGCATCTCTCTCTCTCTCTCTCTCTCTTACAGTATATGTGTGTGTGTGTGTGTGTGTGTGGTTTGTTCCTTTTATTACTGAAATCCAATGCAAAACAAGTGTTCTTTTATTTATGCTTTTTTTTTTTATTCTCTTCCTGAATGTTTCACATTTGTTGCTGTTGTTTTTGTTGTTGTTGTTGATGTAGAGAATTAATGGAAACTCTCTGAGTGAATGTTTTTCAATGGAAAGTCTAAAAGGCAATATTAAATAATCGCAATGGTTGCTCGCTAAACTTGACACACTTTGCTCTGAGCTTCTCTTAACTAAAAACCATTCCTTCTGCTTTACCAAAGAAAGAGATGAAGTCGGTGGGTGGAAACAACACTCTCAAAAGAAGACAAGTTGTAGCATTCTTTTTGTTTGTTTGTTTGTTTTGCTTTTGTTTGTATTTTTTTCTTTAAAAGTGTTATAATGACTCCCAATGCTCTCAGTCTAATAAAGCTTAACTCTAGAGTAATATATGTGACTTTAGAAGAAGCAGTAGTTTGGCAAGTCAAACATTACCAAAAATACATTTTTACCTTATACTGATGGCACAAAGATCTTCCTGGCACTGGCATTCTGGAGGTTTTCTGCTTGTTCAGTTACACTAGTGTGTGTGTGTGTGTGTGTGTCCATATACATGCACACATGTTTTTATGTATAAATATATACATATGTATATATATGTATGTATATATGTATATATACAAATCTATCTATCTATATATATATATATATATATATAATTGAGATTCAGTTGAATTAGGTACTTACACTGAAGTACCAGATCAGTATGGTATTATCCATACAACTCAAAGTAAGTTGAATAAGATCAAAATAAGCAACAGGATATCAAGAGGTGATGCAGTACAACCGTTTCAAGCAACTCCATTCAATTGAACAATGCAATCATTACATCAGTTTAAATGCAGAGCTATTCTCAGCTGCATAAATATATAAAGAGAATTTTTAATCAGTTGGACACATTAATACAATTTTACTCAAATGCTCTAATAGAGCAAGAATAGGGAAAGAGTCCATGTTGCCACTAATGTAAGTAAGAATATACTACAATTCTAAGACCTGTAAGGAGTCTGTTGGGGTCATAGCTTGTAAAGGATTGTGGTTCATTTTTAATTTATTAGTCTGTTTTATCAACTACCAAATCTAAGACAAAAGGACTGAGTCTGTTTAGATGGTGCTTTTTACATGCCACTGGCACAGGTATCACAACTACAATTTCCATTTGATTTTTATTTTGATGTTGATGTACTTGACTCAATAGGTCTCCTCAAGCACAGAAGGTCACCCTACGATCCAAGGTAAGCTCAGCAGGTCATTCTGCAATCCAAGGTACTTTGGATGGGCTGGGGCTGCTATGCGAAACTGGTGCAGGAAACAGCCATGAACCCACGTTATTTGTCGGGTCTTTGCAGTCACAGCATATCTCCAGAGATCTCGGTCTTTCATCATTGCCTCTGTGAGGCCCAACTTTCGAAGGTCATGCTGGACTACTTCATCCCATAAAGACACCCTGTACACTCTGAGGTAATTGGTGTTAGGTAGGGGATCAGCTGTAGAAACCATGCCAAAGCAGACAGCAGAGCCGAGTGCAGTTCTTTGGCTTGCCACCTCCTGTTAAACTGTCCAACTCATGCCAGCATGGAAAAACGACATTGAATAAGGACAATGATAACAATGATGATGGTGAATACACATGTGTGCATGTGTGTGTGTATGTATGTGTGTGTGTATGTATGTGTGTGTGTATGTATGTATGTATGTATGTATGTATGTATGTATGTATGTAAGTATGTATGTGTGTAAGTATGTATGTATGGATGTATGTATGTATGTATGGATGTATGTATGTATGTATGTATGTATGTATGTATGTATGTTATATATATGTGTAGTGCATGAATTTGTGTGTGGTCATGTTTGCTTGGGAACCATATGATTCAGAATTTATTCCCCCTGCATGGACAATGCCAGCTGGTTGTGTCTCCTGTGGCCTTGGGTTAGTCAATACCTTGTGAGAGAAGTTTGCAAGATAGAAACTAGAAGCTGGCAGAATCGGTAGCACACCGGGCGAAATGCTTAGCAGTATCTCGTCGGCCGTTATGTTCTGAGTTCAAATTCCACCAAAGTCGACGTTGCCTTTCATCCTTTCGAGGTCGATAAATTAAGTACCAGTTACACACTGGGGTCGATATAATCGACTTAATCCGTTTGTCTGTCCTTCTTTGTCCCCTCTATGTTTAGCCCCTTGTGAACAATAGAGAAATAAAAAACTAGAAGCTCATTGTTTGCTAGTAATGGATTTGAACTCACAACTGAAGGTTGGAAAAAAAACAGTGTTTTAAACCCTTACAGCATTGGACATGCTTTTATCCATAATACCTCATTCATCATCCTCTTCTCCATGCTGATGCTGGCATGAGTTGGATAAAGTCTTATCTATTTATAGCTAAATAAACTGAGCCAATAATAGATACCTATTATCATTATCAGCAGAGCACAACAATGTCGTAGGGTGGAAACCCTATTGAGCAATGCTACGGATGACATTTATATAAATCACAAATAGATTTTCGAATGGCATTTCTGATCAATATTGAGTCAGTAGAGTTTTTACATGGCAATCCTTAACATTCTCACCAATTTGTGTGCATTGAATAAAAGATGGCATGCAGTATTTGTAATTTATTGAAGTTTGACCTACTGATGCTAACAGCCAATGAATTATATAAATGTAGTCTGGAGATAGACTTTAATGTATATCAATAGTTTTGTTATTTTTATGAGATAAAGCAACAAAACTTGTTGAAATGGTCAGGCGGTTTTGGAGTAAATTTAGACTAAATGGATATTCTACAGGAAGCTGTATAGAGTGCGGCAGAGACAGATATGCTGCTCAGTGGGAGATAACCGTTTCTGAGAAGATCTATCTTGTGTCTTCTGTGGAGACTTTTTTTTTTGTTTTCAAAGAATGAATAGAGTGTGAAGAGCATATGTCTTATAGCATATAATTCTTTTATTATTAAGGCAGTGATCTGGCAGAATAGTTAGCACACCCGTTGAAATGCTTTGCAGTATTTCATCTGCTGCAACATTCTGAGTTCAAATTCCGCCGAGGTCGACTTTGCCTTTCATCCTTTCGGGATCGATATATTAAGTACCAGTGGAATACTGGAGTCGATGTGATCGACTGTCCCTACTGCCACAAAGTCCAGGCCTTGTGCCTGTAGTAGAAACATTTTTTATTCTTTATTATTATCACAGTAGTCATTTACGATATCATTTCATCCTTCAGAATGGCACAACCTCAGATTTTCAAACTATTTTACTTAAGTCCGTTTGTAAACAAAAACTAAAGTTATAGTTTACGATGAGCAGATCCATTAGGTAGTCTTCTATATATATATACAGTCATTATATATATATATATATACCTGTGTGTGTGTGTCTATCTCTCTCT
This sequence comes from Octopus sinensis, assembly GCF_006345805.1. Lineage (NCBI taxonomy): Eukaryota > Metazoa > Mollusca > Cephalopoda > Octopoda > Octopodidae > Octopus > Octopus sinensis. The sequence goes on along the minus strand of NC_043005.1, from coordinate 100,100,860 downwards.
CTCTCTCTCTCTCTATATATATATATATATATATATATATATATATATATATCATCGTTTAACACCCGTTTTCCATGCTATATACATATATACATTTGTAAACAAAAACTAAAGTTATAGTTTACGATGATCGATTTTTCCCCTTTATAACAGTGAAGAGAAGGAGAGGAGGATATTTTACTGTAAAACCAAAATAGATTCCAGCTTGAGTAATAGAAAAGTTAACAGGAATGTGGATAGAGAATTAGTGGAGTATTTTGTGAATTCTAGTTTTGACTCATTGTACGAGGGTGAATCGAAGAGTAATGCGATTTTGGGATCTTTTCCTTTTGATGAGAAAATTCCGTCCATCAAAAGGAAAAGATCCCTATTTTGTTTAGGACAGGTATAATTACCAACACAGGAACATGTATCATACATCAAAATGAAGCTGGTCCTCTGTTCAACGTAGTCACCGTTTCTCTCAATAGCAATGTTCCACCTTCGAATGAGAGCATCTATCCCTGCTCCGTAAAATTCTGTTGACTGTTCTTTGAACCACTTCTTCGTCACTGGAATAATGTTTGCCTCTCAAACCATCTTTTATGGGGCCAAAGAAATGATAGTCGGAAGGCGCTAAATCTGGTGAATGTGGAGGTAGTGAAGAAGTGGCTCAAAGAACAGTCAACAGAATTTTACGGGGCAGGGATACATGCTCTCATTTGAAGGTGGAACATTTCTATTGAGAGAAACGGTGACTATGTTGAGAAGTAGGGATGTGATCCACAGAGGACCAGCTTCATTTTGATGTATGATACATGTTCCTGTGTTGGTAATTATACCTGTCCTAAACAAAATCGCATTACTTTTTGACTCACCCTCGTATTTAAAGAGGTGGAATTCTCTTTTTCTGTCTCGTATAAAACTCTGTTCTGTTTCTTCATCTTTTGGTTATAAATATAAATTATTTCACTTATCTTAATTGCTCTCTATTTATTACTCTATTGTCTATTGATAATATTCAAAATTGATTTGTAATACAGACACGATGTCTCAAATATGTTGGGTAGGCCATAGTTGATTGCTTCAATTCAAGTATTTGACTAATATTTTGAAAGGATGAAAGGCAAAGTTCACTCTGGTGGGATTTGATCTCAGAACAAAGTAATGTGATTAAATACCACAAGGCATTAATTCATTATTTTATCGATTCTGTCAGTTCACTACCTTTGGTCTTGTCAATATTAATAGCAACTCTCTACCAAATAATATCTATAGCACTGCTTATACCAAGTGTTGAATAAATGATAAAATATTTTAATTCGTCTTTATTGTTTATTGATAATTAATTCTTTTAGTATAACAGTGTTTTTTTTTATTTGTTTCTCTGCCAGAATATAACAAAAAATTGCAATTACCTCTGTCTCTAATAAATTAACTCTGAATCTAATCAGTTGTCTCGTTAAATATGATATTACGCGATAAGATATAATACACACACACACGTGTGTGTGTATGAATGTACGTATGTGTGTATATATATATATATATATATATATAATATATATATAAAATTAATCAAAGGACATACTAGGTATGTCAACCTGCTTGAAATAACAGTCAAAACTCTTATTAAATCGCCATTTTTTAAAAGTGTTATATTGGATAATAATAGAATTAATGACACCTCCGTAAATTATATATATATATATATATATATATATATATATATATATAATATATATATATATATATATTGTTGCGGTTAGTGAGTGACAAGGAACCAGTGCCTGTTCGAAAGCAGCAAGTTAAACAAAGAGGTCCGTACAATTCCGTTATTTATTGAGAAATATGGTAAAAATTTACAATAATGGCAGTTCAGAGTTGTTACAAAATAATTGAGTCAATATCCAAATATTGGCCAAGGTAAAATAGTCACCAGAGTCATGAGTCCAAGAAGTATAAATTGAAGTCGTGACTTCTTGAGAACAGAAGAGTTCAACGTCCAAGATAGCGCACATATTTCTTTCTCAGCATTTTCCTGCAGAAACTCATGATTTCTCTGAGCCGAGCCAATTAAAGCAGAAGTGGTGGTAACCTTTTTTTTATTTTCTTGAGAATAATTAAAACTCAATCATTACAATATTATAAAAAAAATACATTCTCGTAACAATATACGTATACATAATGGAAGTAGGTGGGTCTTCATGACAAGAAGGGCATCTGGTTATAAAAAAAACTCTGCCCCAATGTACTCTCATTTGACCCATGATTGTATGGAAAAGGAGACATTAATATGAATTCCACATCTTTAAATACGTGGGTCAGTCAAAAAGTAATGCTATTTTGTTTAGGACAGGTATAATTACCAACACAGGAACATGTATCATACGTCAAAATGAAGCTGGTCCTTTGTGGATCACATCCCTACTTCTCAACATAGTCACCGTTTCTCTCAATAACAATGTTCCACCTTCGAATGAGAGCATGTATCCATGCCCCGTAAAATTCTGTTGACTGTTCTTTGAGCCACTTCTTCACTACCTCCACATTCACCAGATTTAGCGCCTTCAGACTATCATTTCTTTGGCCCCATAAAAGATGGTTTGAGAGGCAAACATTATTCCAGTGACGAAGAAGTGGTTCAAAGAACAGTCAACAGAATTTTACGGAGCAGGGATAGATGCTCTCATTCGAAGGTGGAACATTGCTATTGAGAGAAACGGTGACTACGTTGAACAGAGGACCAGCTTCATTTTGATGTATGATACATGTTCCTGTGTTGGTAATTATACCTGTCCTAAACAAAATAGCATTACTTTTTTTTTTGACTCACCCTCGTACAAATGAGTTAATCTGAAATCTATTTTGTTGTTACAGTAAAATATTCTCCTCTCCTTCTCTTCACTGTTATAAAGGGGAAAAATTTGTTTACAAATGTATATATGTATATATACGCACAAGCATATTCTGTTGTGTCTGGGGAGAGTCATTTTCTTTGTGTGCCTTATAATTTAACACACTCACCAGTAAAATTTCCACTTATTTCTTATTTTTATTTTCCTTAAATTTTCGTTGCATCAAGCAATCTTTTCAATAGTCTTGACTTGCAATCCAAAACCGAAACACACGAGTATACATACATATATATATACATATATATATATATATATATATATAATGACTGTCTTCAAATAGAAGACTACCTAATAGACGTGCTCAGTTGCCAGACTAAGTATCCACAAGTTGGTGATGTTATATATTCATGTTTTGAATACATACCTTTAATAGCTCCGTTTACTGAAGCTGTAAATACGTAACAGTTCTATACGACCTCTGCTGCTGTTGCACAACATACATTCAGCCGTATTACATCAGAGTTCAATTCCTAGCTACAAAATTGTCTTGAATATAAAAACTGCTTGAATATGAATGAGCTGAAGCAGTTGTGATTATGCTACCGGAAAATGAAGCTTTCAAATGGTGTCACTGTTATCCAGTCACGGTCTTCCCCCATCCATCAATGTAATTTCTACCAGTAATATTTAGATGCTGCATACACAGGTGTCGGCATAACTGTGTAGTAAGAAGCTTGCTTCCCAGTCACAAGGTTCCAGGTTCAATCCCACTGCATGGTACTTTGGGCAAATGTCTTCAACTATAGCCTTAGGCCAACCAAAGTGTTGTGAGTGAATTTGGTAGACAAAAACTGAAAGAAGTGTGTCCATGAATTACCTTTACAATTTGAGAAATTCAGAAAAAAATAAATGGAATTTATGGAAAAACATACGTAGAAAAATAAAGTTTTATTAGAAATTTTCAAACACATCTGCATGGGCACCACTGGTTGCATGCAACATATCTAGACAATCTCAACTTTAACTGATACAATGAATTGTGGAAGATGCAAAGATAATTCATGAACTGTGTGTGTGTATACCTGAAAGATGTACACAATTCCCACGAATACTTTATGATAGCTCTTACCATCTTACAGCATAGCCAACTCAGTGGCGATGTCTCAGTACCACGAAATATAACTCTTAACTAAATCCTGCTATCCTTCATTCTAATAAGGTGTCCAGTTCAACGTAACCGGTGCTTCTGCACTATCACCTCAATAGTCAAGATACCAGCTGTCCTCGGGACCTGTGTGTCTGGAGTTTTTAAGGTCCAGCCAACATTGAGAATGTGTCTGAGACATCTCTGATGAAAGCGTTCAAGGATCTTTACATGGCGTGTGTAAAGGGTCCATGTCTCACATGAGGTAAAGGAGCGATGTCAGTACACAAGCATGGTACACAGCAACTTTTGTTCTCTTTGTGATGCCATGCTGGGACCAAACATGAGACTGAAGAGACTGGAAGGAATAAGTTGCTCTCTGCAGCCTGAAAGATATTTCCTCATCCAGGGAGCAAGAACGGCTGAGTGTGCTGCCCAGGTGGACAAACTTGTCTACCACTTTCAGAATTATTCGTTCAACCAAGATAGCTGGTTCCACATATGGATTTCCTGGTGCAGGCTGGAACACTACAGCAGTCTTGTCCAGGCTAATGCTGAGTCCAAATACCTTGCAAGAAGCAGAAATATGATTCATAAGTATTTGCATGTCATCCACATTATGAGTGACGAAGTCACAGTCATCTGCATAAAGGAGGTCATGAATGAGAGACTGGAAAACTTTTGAATTGGCAGCAAATCGGTGCAGATTAAAGAGGCGGCCAGAAGTTTGATACCTGATATATATTCCCAGAGAACTAACTTAGCAAAAGCATGAGTACAAGCAGCAGCAAAGTACAAAGAAACGTGAGTTGGGGCAAGGATGTCACCCTGCTTAACATCATTCTCTACAGGAATGGGTCCCGCCATGCCACCACCAACATTGACCTAAGCCAATACTGATTCTCTAGCAGTGATGAGAGACAATACAAACACTCATAAACGCAATATATAAATAAAGACATACATACATGCATACGAACATACATGTATATAAAATTAATATAGTCAGCAGTTTCCAATGTTTTATGAAAAAGGAAAACTACAATTGTCACTAAATGTGACTTGGGTGTTAGAAACACCTACATTACTGGAAATAAGAGCTAAAAGGCTCTAATTTCTAAGGCGTAGGAGTGGCTGTGTGGTAAGTAGCTTGCTTACCAACCACATTGTTCTGGGTTCATTCCCACTGCATGGCACCTTGGTCAAGTGTCTTCTACTATTGCCTTGGGCCGACCAAAGTCATGGGAGTGGATTTGGTAGACGGAAACTGAAAGAAGCCCATCGTATATATGTATATATATGTGTGTGTGTGTAAACATATATATATATATGTGTGTGTTTGTAAATATATATATATATATATATATATATATATATATATATATGTATATGTATGTGTGTGTCTGTGTTTGTCCCCCCAACATTGCTTGACAACCGATGCTGGTGTGTTTATGTCCTCGTAACTGAGCGGTTCGGCAAAAGACACTGATAGAATAAGTACTAGGCTTCCAAAGAATAAGTCCTGGGGTTGATTTGCTCAACTAAAGGCGGTGCTCCAGCATGGTCAAAGTCAAATGACTGAAAGAAGTAAAAGGCTCTGATGCTGTAGTCAAAGC
>NC_043005.1:100065263-100090263 GCF_006345805.1 Octopus sinensis | reverse complement strand
AAAGGTACAGTACTGTTTCTACAGATTTTTACCTATCACAGGGGCTTTTGGAACGTAACACCCAGGATAGTCGAGGGATTATTGTACTTACATGTACATACATTTACACATATATATGCACCTACAATGTCCATGCGTACCTCAAGCAGCATGTTTATACTGTACAATTGTGTGTAAATAATGCAAAATAACAAGAAAACATCAAAAGCATTATCTTTACAAAGAATTGCTGATGTGAAGTCTTGATTCTGGTTTAAGATTTGTTGATTAACCATAAAATGTAAGTGCTTTCATGTTCATAACCATTCATCAGAGGATTTTGTGTTGCCATCAATAAATTGGTAAACTGGAGCTTTGACATGCAATTGTAAATATCTCTGCTTTTTAGGGTCTCTAAGTATAAACATCTACATCTCCAATGCTCCCATATAGTTTGGACTGGGCTTTTCATATTCTATGCAATGTTGTCTGCATACTTCCTCAAATATCAAAATGTTGTGTGAGTTATTTGAGGACACATTTAGTAACATAGGTGAAAACAAGAACAATTATAAGCTCTCTCTCTCTCTCGAGAGAGAGAGAGAGAGAGAGAGAGAGAGAGAATCCCCTTCTGGAAAATAAAGAGAATTGACAAAACAAAAATCAATCAGGTAAAATAAAACACTTCCAGCAGTAGTTTCTGCTCTTGAGGTCAATAACGATGCTAGAATTAGTAAGACATCTCAAGAACTCTTTGAGGTATTTTGTCAGTAACCCAAGGGTCACTGAGGATGACTCAGCTGCTGCAAAAATTCGACACAATTCCAAAGCCCTGTATTCTGTTATCACTTTTTCGCCCATCAGCCCCTTCACAGCAATGTCAAAGATATGGTGGAATGTCTACAGAAGCAATACTGTTCTCTCCTCAATCATCCTGATACAGTTGACTCAGGCAGTATTGATGAAGTAAATCCTCAGCATGTCATCCCTGACATAACTTTTAGCACTAAACACATCCTTACAACAGTTAATGAAATTTATCTCAATTCTGTTAATGGGTATTCACATATTTAAGGCGGCAAGCTGGCAGAAATGTCGGGCGAAATGCCTAGTGGTATTTCGTCTGCCGCTACGTTCTGAGTTCAAATTCTGCCGAGGTCGACTTTGCCTTTCATCCTTTCGGGGTTGATTAAATAATTACCAGTTACGCACTGGGGTCGATATAATCGACTTAATCCGTTTGTCTGTCCTTTTTTGTCCCCTCTGTGTTTAGCCCCTTGTGGGCTGTAAAGAAATGGGTACTGACATATTCCCTGCAAATGTCTTGGAGGAGTACAAACATCACCTAAAATCTCCTCCAGAAAAAATTGATGACCTCAAGTTTTATTCCTAAACAATTTCTGTACCACTTTTTTTAAAGAGAAGAATAAGTCACTTGCAGTGAAAGACCATCTGACTTCATTAGCTTTTCATGCCATTAAGGTATTCAGTGGGGGTAGGGTAAGATCTAAAATAACAGCCTTTTCTAGAAAAAAGAAATCATCTCAAAGAACCCACTCAGAATGGTTTTTATGATTGTAGAGACTGCCTAACATTTTAGTGGCATTCTAAATGCTCTGGGAAAAGATTTCAATACAGATGTCATTTCCCTCAACTTCAATAAACCTTTCAACAGAGAAGACTACAGCATTCTGCTGAAGAAATTATCCAACACAGGAATCCATTGAATGCTACTGCAGTGGAGTAAATGTTTGCTGACAAACAGGAACCAACATGTTGGGGCTGACAAAATTTACTCAAGACTAGCAAAAGTCATCAGTGGTGTCCTTCAGGTTATTGTTTTGGGCTCACAGCTGTTTATCGTGTACACAAATATCAAATGGAAATTGTAGTTGTAATACCTGTGCCGGTGGCATGTAAAATGCACCATCCAAACGTGGCCAAAGCCAGCGCCACCTTGACTGGCTTCTGTGCCGGTGGCATGTAAAAAGCACCAACTGATTGTGGCTCCTACCAACCTCCCCTGGCACCTGTGCTGGTGGCACGTAAAAAGCACCCACTTCACTCACGGAGTGGTTGGCATTAGGAAGGGCATCCAGCTATAAAAACACTGCCAGATCAGACTGGAGCCTGGCGCAGCCTTCTGGTTTCTGAGACCCCCGGTCAAACCATCCAACCCATACTAGCATGGAAAACGGACGTTAAATGATGATGATGATGATAACAAATGACATTGTAAATGTCATTCAACAGAGTAAAATAAAACCTTTTGCTGCTAATCCGAAACTCTAGAATGTCATCTGTGACTTGAAAGATCTCCAATCTGATCAATGGGGTGTAAATTGATTGGTGACAAACAAGAAATACAAGAGGTGCTGAACAGTTCCTGGCTTTGGGTGAAAGAAAATAGAGGAGGATCAGTTAATTATGATTTTATTCAAAATATTTCCTTCTCAAATTCACACACTTATTGCAATGGTCCTTTCAGTTTTTTCTAAGCCCTGTACAAAAGGTTGGACCACCAACTAGGCCTTTCATGATACCCTGAAAGCCAGGAACTTTTTAGCATCTCCTCACAATCAGCTGCTCAACAAAGAAAAGAATGTAACTTCATTCAATTTGGGGAAGGGAATATACTTAAACAGCCAAACTGTCTTCCTTTGGAAGAGTTCATCATAAAATATCAAAGAGTTTGGTGTAATTATGGACAACCTCAGCTTAATACACACATCAACAATAAAAAGTCAATTGGCCTGCAGAATATGCTGATGGGTCCTTTGAACTCTCCACTATAGAGATCTTGATGCCATCATCCATCATCCATCTCTATTTTCTTCATCACACCTTGAATGCTGCTACCCAGTGTGATCCCCATAAACAAGGTGTAACATTATGAGAATTGAAGCATGCCAGGAGTCCATCACAAATATAAAAATGAAGCATAATGAACTGAATGGTAGGCTTTAATTACTGGGATGACCACAAAAAGCTCAAAGTCTGTCGTCTCTAATGTTGCCATGAGAAGTACATTATTTGCAGGTGGAAAACATTCCATCAACATACGCATGTGTGTGAGTGTGTATGTATGTAGTTGCTGCAGGTGGCTCTCCATGTTTCAGAGGTATATAAAAGCACAGATTTTATTTATGTGTGTATATATATATATATATATATATATATAAATATATATATAGATATATATATATATACATATATATAGAGAGAGAAATACATTTATAAAATAATCATTTTAATGCCCACATTTCCATACTTGCATGGGTCAGACAGATTATTCAGCAAGGTTTTCTAGGGCCAATTGCCCATCCTGTTGCCAACCCACACTTCTTTCCAGATGAAGTAATACAGCCAGGCATGTCCCCACAAGATATCAAAATTGAATGACATTGCTTAAATGACAACTGTTATGCAATATCAAGACAAAGAAACCCAAAGGTGCACACACACACACACGGACATCTTTCAGTTTCCATCTACCAACTTCACTCACAACACTGTGGTTGGCCCAGGGCTATAGTAGAAGACACTTTCCCAAGGTGTCACACAGTGGGACTGAAACCAGGACCATGTGGTTGGGAAGCAAGCTTCTTACCACACAGTCACTCCTGCATATAAATATCTGTAACTATATATATATGTATGTATATATATATACATATATATATACATATATATATACATATACATATATATATATATACATATATATATACATATACATATATATATATACATATATATACATATACATATATATATATACATATATATACATATACATATATATATATATATATATATATATATAGGGAGGAGCGAAAACTGAATAAGTGACACAACTGAAAAACTTCCAAAAATTCATACATTGAAAAGGGGAACCCACCGTTTTTCTCAGATTTGGTGACTAGGTAATCACTCAAAATCAGTAGACTGCGAATGATTCATCATAGATCAACAGAAAAATCCAAATTATGGCATTCTTTAGATGTAACTCGACAAAATCAAACTTCATTTCGGCTATTTCCGTGGAAGCAAATGACAGTTCGATTGTTTTCTGCTTGAAAATTTGCAGATTTTACATATACATATGAAACAGGTAAGAACAAATATGCAAGGCTTTTTTTTCTTCAACTTTAAAACGAGACACTGATGGCATAATTTCGTTATATCTATACCCCACAAACCACGGAAATACCTTAAGTGAAGTGCCTTGATGTTGTCGAGCTATATCGAAAGAATGCCCAAATTATAATCTAAATAGAAACGTTACGACGAATCATAGAATACAATAAAGTACCAAGTCTTTCCGTAATAACTCAGCAAAATTTGAAATGACCAACTCGTCAGCACTGGAAGTCAGAGTTAGAAGATTATATCACTTGAGATCAATTGTCCCTATCTAACAAACTATCATCATGCAACCAGTAGCCGATGAAGTTGGTTTTAACCTAATCTCGTCTGGCACCTGTGTCGGTGGCACATAAAATCACCCACTACACTCTCGGAGTGGTTGGCGTTAGGAAGGGCATCCAGCTGTAGAAACACTGCCAGATCTGACTGGCCTGGTGCAGCCTTCGAGCTTGCCAGACCCCAGTTGAACTGTCCAACCCATGCTAGCATGGAAAGCGGACGTTAAACGATGATGATGATATATACATATATATACATATATATATATATACACATATATATATACATATATATATATATATATATATATATATATATATATATATATATATATATATATACACACACATATACATATACATATATACATATATATATATTTGGTGCTGGTCACTGGCTTAGCATCTCCAGTCAAACCATTTAACCCATGGCAGCATGGAAAGTAGATGCTAAATGATGATGAGGATGTGTGTGTGCATGTGTGTATATTTATATGTGTGTTTATGCTTGTGTATATATGTGTGTGTGTGTATATGCCTGTATGTATGAATGTATATATACATGTATATATATACATGTATATATATATATATATATATTAATAGTTATCGACAAGCTACAATGGCAGTCTGGAAATATAGGCCAAATGCTGCCGTTGATTAGCTCCAAGAGGCCATTGCCTCTAGCTAGCTATGTGACACAGGAACCTATATATATATATATATATATATATATATACGTATATATATATGATGATGATATATGAAAGATGTTGCTGAATTTCATGATGTCATTGGAATATATATGTAAGCTTAAACATATAAATATTTATGTACTTATATAATATATAAGTATATAACTGTGTGTGTGTGTGCATGTAATTGTGAGGGTATGTGTGTGTGTTTGAGAGTGTGTGAGTACATATATATATATATATATATATATATATATATATATATATTGAACTGTCCAACCCATGCTAGCATGGAAAGCGGACACTAAATGATGATGATGATATATATTATATATATATATATATATATATATATATATATATATATATAAATGCGTGTGTGTGTATATATATGTATTGCTCACCATCTCTGTATCTCTCTCACACATATGCATGCACACCCACTCATGAAAACTCACACACACACACACATACACATATACATACTCATTTGCCATACTTATTCGTATATGTACATTTATGGCCACATTTTATGTGAACATAAATATTCACATGCCCTTTTATGGTCACTGACATGTGCATAAACATCCAAGCAAATGTATAAATAAACACATGGACACGTGTGTATATATGTGTGTGCGTATGCAGACATGCGCTGCTGCATAAAACACCAATTATTCAAAAATGCAAAGTATAAAAAAATCAAAAACAGCATAAAATACAGAGATCCCACATACATTGACGCTCACAAAGGTGTACAAATGCTTGTATACATCAAATTTATTGATATACAAATGTATAAATATACCACTGGTATGTTTGGTTACTGCATATATTTATTGAGCATGAATCAATATATATCATCATCATCATCATCATCGTTTAACGTCCGCTTTCCATGCTAGCATGGGTTGGACGGTTCAACTGGGGTCTGGGGAGCCCGAAGGCTGCACCAGGCCAGTCAGATCTGGCAGTTTGTCTACAGCTGGATGCCCTTCCTAACGCCATATATATATATATATATATATATATATACACACATATATGTATATATATACACACACACATATGTATGTATATATATACATATGTGTATATTACTCTTTTCTCTTTTACTCTTTTACTTGTTTCAGTCATTTGACTGCGGCCATGCTGGAGCACCGCCTTTAATCGAGCAACTTGACCCCGGAACTTATTCTTTTGTAAGCCCAGTACTTATTCTATCGGTCTCTTTTGCCGAACCGCTAAGTAACGGGGACGTAAACACACCAGCATCGGTTGTCAAGCAATGCTAGGGGGAGAAACACAGACACACAAATACACACATGCACATACATATATATACATATGTATATATGTATATATATATATATATATATACATACATATGTATGTAAATGTATATATATATTCATATGTATATATATATACATATATATATATATATAACACACACATGTATTTATATGTATATACACACACATATGTATATATATATATATATATGTATATACACACATATGTATATATATGCATATATATACATATGTATATATGTATACATATGTATATATATATGTAGAGGACAACAACATGCAGTTTAATGCAGGTAAGTTCCGGGCCCTGTACTACCGGTACACAAAGGTAAACGATGTGCAGACTGGATACACTGGCCCAGGAAGAATTGCAATCCCTGAGTCAAAATCAGTGCATGACCTGGGCATTGACATGAGCAATGATGCATCTTTCCAAGTGCATATTACTAATCTGGTGATAAAATGCAGACGGCTAGCTGGATGGATTCTTCGAACTTTCAGAACAAGAGAGAAGGAGACACTGATGGTCCTATGGAAAACATTCGTCCTCAGCCACTTGGACTACTGCTCCCAACTATGGTGACCACACAATATAAAACTAACAGCAGAACTCGAAGCAATTCAAAGAAGCTACACAAAGAAGATCGTCTCAATGCAAAATATCAGCTACTGGTAAAGACTGAAGGTATTAAACCTCTTCTCCCTAGAGCGGAGGCGGGAGAGATATGCGGTGATATACATCTGGAAAATCCTGGAGGGTCTTGTCCCAAACTTTGGCATTCAAAGTTACCCCAACCGCAGAATGGGGCGCCACTGCATGGTGCCAAAGATTCCAACATTACCATCAAAATACAGGTCCAGATACTGCAACAGCTTGGGTTTCAGAGGACCACAGCTCTTTAACATCCTCCCTAAATGCCTGAGAGACTTACATGGTGTGGATGTGGGTTTCTTTAAAATTAAACTGGATCTCTTCTTGTCGGGAGTCCCAGATGAACCTACCTCACGACAGGAGACGCGGATGCGGGCAGCAGCATCGAACTCCCTTGTTGATCAAGTGCCACGTATCAGAGGTGGATTCACATATTAGTGTAGCTCATTCAGCGGTGGTGCCCCAGCATGGCCGCGGCCTTCGGGCTAAAACATTTCAAAGGATTTATGTGTATATATATGTATATGTATATATGTATACATATGTATATATATGTATATATATATATGTCTACATATGTGTATATATATATACATGCATACATATATATAAATATATATATATATAAAAGTATACATATATATATAGATGTATATATATATATACATATATATAAATATATATAAAAGTATTCATATATATATAGATGTATATATATATACATATATATAAATATATATAAAAGTATACATTTATATATATAGATGTGTGTATGTATATATATATATATATACACACACACACAGTGTGATTCAAAAGTCGCCATATATAAGAACAATTTATTTTTTTATCAGAAACATTTTTTTATTGAACTGTTTCTTAAAAAAAATAAATTTTTCCTATGTATGTTGACTTTAGAATCCTTCTGTATACATATATATATATATATATATATATATATATACATATATATATATATCGTTCGCCTACACTCTCTTTCTCCCGTCGCACGCCACTTCCGCTCGGCCGGCCATTCCCTAGATGACATCTCAGTGTTTGGTCTCGCCCCCCACCAAGGTCGCCCACTTTCCAGGCTCCACTTGGAGCAACGCTACATCTTCACCCTACAAACTACCACCCCACACGGACTTAACACAGCCCCCTCCTCTTGAGATCTGTTTTTTTTTTTTTTTTTTTTTTTGGGCACACCACCCACACACACCCACCCACCTGCCTCCCACACGCACACACCCACCTACCTCCCACACACACCCAACCACCTACCTCCCACACGCCTGTTCACACACACACATACGTAGACCCATCTACGTACATACATTCACACATTTAATCACACACACTTACAGACATACTAGCACACACTAACATACAAACTAACATGCACATACACACACACATACATACATACGCACACATATACATACTTACACACACACACACACACAGACATACATACACACATACACACACACATACATACGCACATACATACACACACACTCACACACACACACACCGCACGTACATACTTCACACACACAATGCAAACATACATGTAGGCACATACATACATACATGCCCACACATGCACACCCTTACACTGAATGCACACACACATACACCTTTTTGCATCCAGGCAGCCCCCCCCTCTTTTCTGCTTTCCGGTTTTGGCCGATGGATCCTCGGTTCCCGCGTAGCGGGGTGTTCGAGGGCCTTTGCGCTCGCGCGCCTTGGCGCGCGCTGGGGGCTTGGTCGGCCCTTTGGGCTTGCGTTGTACTGCTTGTGCGTTGTGTGCGTGAGCGCGCTTTGTGCGTGTGGGCTTGCTTCGGATGTGCGCGTACGTATGTATGCATACATACCCACACACTCGCATGCATCCCTACCCACATACATACACGCACACCTACTCACACACACACATACACACACATACCTGCACACACACACACATACATACATACACATACATACCTACTTCAGACATACACACACACAGACATACACCCATACACTCACACTCACACGCATACACACACACACATACACACGCACACGTACACATACACACACACACACACACCTACATACATACATTACACTTGTATACACACACACTTACATTCATACACACACACCTACACAGCCATACCCTCACTCAGACAAACACACACGGACACACACCCATACATACATACATCTACACACACACGCCTACACACATACATACACACATACATAAACACACACACATACACATATACACACATACGCACACACACATATACTTATACACATGCACACACACACATACATACATACACCCATATACATACATACACACATACCCACATACTCCTATACGCACATACATACACAAAGACATACACACTTACACACTCACACACACATACTTACACACACACTCACTTGCACGCGCACACACATGCATGACAAACACCCATACACTCACACTCACATACGCACACACCAACATAAACACGCACACGCACACACACACCTACACTCCCACACACATACACACGCACCTACATACACACACGCACGCATACACACGCATACACACATACATTACACACGTACACACACACCCACATACACATGCATACACACACACACGCACAAACATGCACGGACACACCCAGACATACACACATACACCTATATACACACGCCCACACACCTACATACACACACATATACACACGCCCACACACCTACATACACACACATACATACACACACATACACGGACACACCCACACATACATACATACACCTATACACACACGCCTACACACCTACATACACACACATGCATACACACACACACACATGTACGCACATACACACACATATACGCACATACATATATACCCACACACATGCACACACACACACACATACGCACATGCATGCATGCATGCACACGCGCACACCTACACGCATACACACACACACACGCACGTACACATACATACATACACACACGCATACATACACCCATACACATACATGCATCCGACACACACATACATACACACTCACACATACATACACACACACACACACTCACTCACACACCTGTATGTACGCGCACACACATGCACATACACACACTTCCCCACACCCACACGTACATACATACACACTCACACACATACACACACACACACACACACGGACATACATCTATGCACACACATACATACACACATACTCACATACATTCATCGGACACACTGCCACCCAGACATACACACAGACACACTCACACATCCACACACATACATACGTACGCGCATACTCGCAGGCACGCGCACATACGCACTTGCGCCGGCTCGCGCTGCATACGCGCCGCATACACCTCGCCCTTGGACCTGACGAGACCTCCCGCCCGTTCCTGGGACCGTCGCGTGTCGTTGGGTTTTCCCACGCCTGTCTCCGCGGTACCACTCTTCCATCTTCCCCTCAGCTGGAGTCCTTTTTCCTTAACCCCCCCCTTTTTCGTTACACACACGCGCACACATATACACACCTTGCCTATATATATACATCACTCTTACACACATTCAATCTACTCGCCATTAATACCACCACGACACTGGACACACACACACACTACTACTCAACACACGCTGGCACGCTACATACGCCCCCACCCCTTCCCCTCCCTCCCTTCCTCCTTCCTTCTTTTTCTTACTACTGACCTCCCTTCCTCCTTCCTTCTTTTTCTTACTACTGACCTCGTCTGCTAGCTGACCACCAGTCTCGCCCTACCTCACACGCCTACACACAGACGCACACACTAACACACACATATTTTTTTGTTTTTTCATCTCGCCTCACACACACACACACACACGCACAAACATGCACGGACACACCCAGACATACACACATACACACACATCTGTTGGGTTACCAACCTTGTCTCCACTCTTTAGCCTTTAAAAACCCACTTTGCTCTTGTTATCGTCAACATCCGCCTTTCACCATGTGCAACTCGTAAACACCAGTCGTCTTTTTTCTCTTTCCCTGTTGCCCGCTCTGGGATCTTTCTTCCTCTCTCTTCCTTCTTTATGTTTCCGACGAAGAGCTCCGCTCGAAACGTCATACCTCCCTGCTTCCATCTCCTGAGCGCCTTTTAATAATAATACTGTAATTGTTCCTGTTGTTGTTGTTTTTTTGTTTCCCTTTTGGATTAAAATTATATATATATATATAATATATATATATATATATATATATATATATATATATATATATATATATATATATATTTACAGTGTGGGGCAGAGGGGATGGACGTTTTTGAAAAATTCACAAAATCATTAATTTTAACTTCAAGCAAATTTTATTGATATCAGTGTGTTTGTATTGAATTAGCATTTGTCAAAATTAAAGTGTGGGAAACAACATTCATCCATCATGTGGTGTCTGTTTTCACTGATGCATTTCTGAAGGTATTCTTGGAAATTGGCCTCCACACTCTCCAGCATTGCTCTGTTGATTTGGGCCACTTCCATGAGAATAGCTTCCTTGAAATTGTCCAATGTATTGGGCTTATGCACATACACACATGCCTTGAGGTTTCCCCACAAGAACTAATCACACATGGACAAATCAGGGGACTGAGACTGCCAAGGAATGTCAGCAAACCTGGAAATGTGGCAGTCACCGAAGAGAGGGCAAAGAATGCCCATTGATGCTCTGGTTGTGTGGGCCATTGCCCTATCCTGCTGAAACCACCCACATCGCATAGGCATATGTTTTCATGGTAATTCAGGCACAAAGATGTTGTTTATCATCTCAATGTAATGCTCAGAGTTCACAGTAACAGCATTTCCATTACTGTCTTCAAAAAAGTAAGGACCAATGAAGGCAGCTTTTCCAACAGCTCACAAGACCATCATTTTTGGGCTGTGCAGTGGTCTCTCATGCAGATCTCTCAGATTTTCAAGAGCCCAATAACAACAGTTCTGTTGATTCAACATACCATTGAGATGAAGATGCGCTTTATCACATGAGGTTTCATTTGCTTAAATAATTGCTTTCATCTGATATGCAAAGTTAATCACTGTGCATAGTCCCATGGTTTCAACGCTTGCCCAATGACCAATTTGTATGGGTGGAAATGCAGGTCTTCATGCAACATACATCTTGCTGATCGATTACCAATGCCAAGTTTAGTGGAATGCCTTCAAGCAGAGTGATTCGGATTCTGTATCAAAGCTTGTCTGACGTGTCCCACATTTTCCAGGGTCTGCACCATTAGTGGTGCCCCCACTGGTTTCCTTTTCATTAGTGTACCTCGTGTACGAAGCACATTCACCCAACATAAGATTGTGTTATGGGTGAGAACAGCCTGATTTATCTAAATGTTGAAGTGGCACCGAAACTCACACTGAACTGCTGTGACAGATTCGTTCTTCTTCACATAACTGTCATAGGCAAACACTCAATGCTGTATCATCCCTAGTACCATGGCTTCACCTGAAAAGAAAAAAAATGCTAAGACACCACAGCCCAAATCGTACCTGTCAGACATATATCCCTCTCCTACAGGCTAAGTAATAGCCATTTCAAATACGTCCATCCTCTCTCTACCCCACCTTGTATATATATATATCTTCTGTAAATAATAATAGTATTTTATAAGCTTAAAGCTTATAAGCGATCACCACACAACGACTGAAGAAAATAGTCCAATAATGGGGCATATAAGCCCTTGACAGAAAACCCTAACCTTAACCCCTATACACACATATATATATATATATATATATATATATATATATTATATATATATATAAAGACTTCAAAATAAATAATGGAGAATAATTTATCTTCAAAATTTATCTATTAAAGCATTTTCTTCATATTAGAAGAAAATACTTTAATAAATTTTGAAAATGCATTATTCTCCATTCTTCATCTTGATGTCTTGATTATATACATAATCCATGTTATGTACTTATATATAAGTGAATGGATGGATGAGGAATGCATAGAAATTGCAATACCAATAAATGAAAGAAGAGAAAATATATTAAAATGATGATCATCATCACCATCATTTAGCAATTATTTAAGAATTACTGGACAATCAGAGTTTATGCTTTAAGATTAAATTTCAAAGGTTATCATTATACATTTCAAAAAATCCTGAAAGTGGAAAATATAGAAATTGTAAAATTCTGCTTAAATGAATGAGTATATAAATATGTAAATAAACGGTTCATTATATAAATAGATAGATTTGAGGTATTAAATTGATGTTATAACTATTGAGCTATGACGGTTCTTTCACAAGTACAGATGATAATGAATAGAAAATGAGTCCGTAGACATTTGGGGATAGGGAACATATCAGCATATATATATATATATATATATATATATATATATATATATAATCTATGGCATTGTATATTTGGATTTAGAATATAGAATAGAGGTCCTAGATGTGGGTATTATAATGATAGTATGTAATATAGGATCTGGGCTATGGATATTAAAAGGTATGGTATACAGAATGTGGGCTGTGGTTTTTGTATGACAGTTTTCATTTTTGTTAACATATAGATGGTCTTTAGTTGATTTTAGGGAACATGGGCATAGATGATATTGTTATCAGTTTTTAAATATTTTGTAGGTACTTAGGCCTGTGCTTATGAAGGAAGATTAGCTTAGACTTTAATTACAGTGTTGGTTCACAATGGAACAGTATGGTGAACTACTTTGGAATACACATGTTGCTATCGCCATTCTAATCATGTTTTAACATTGTCTGTGATTCCCACTTGGAGTTATTGCTAATGTCTTGTTGGTCTTTCGGTCACCATATGTATCTAGATAAGCTGCTGCATATTCTTCTCTTGATGTTTTTTGAGGGTGTGTGTTTGTAGAATCATTGAACACATATATGTTGTCATTATCAGAGTGTGTTGTCTGATTTTTGAAGGCATAGACCATCACACAGAGGATTTATGAAACTAATGAAACTGCCTATTAAGAAAGAGTCAGTTGTTGCTGCGTGATTAATTTGAGTAGAGTCTTTTTTATTCTGCATGGAATCGAACTTTGATGTGAAGCTGTAACGTAGTTTTATGTTGTTTCTTTTAAATACTTTGTGGTTGTTGGCGGTAGGTGTATCACAGTAAAAAGATTATGGGCAAGGTTTGTCTGGGCATTACAAGTTCAGAAAGGAATGGGGCCCTAGTATTTTGCATTTATTTTGTTTAAGGAATCTTTGTTATTTGTAGTGTTACATATTCTTTTCTACTCTAGGCACAAGACCCAACATTTTGGGGGAGGGGGGGGCCAGTCGATTAGATCGACCTCAGTACACAACTGGTACTTAATTTATCGACCCCAAAAGGATGAAAGGCAAGGTCAACCTCGGCAGAATTTGAACTCAGAACATAAAGACAGATGAAATACCTATTTCTTTACTACCCACAAGGGGCTAAACACAGAGGGGACAAACAAGGACAGACAAATGGAATAAGTCGATTATATTGACCCCAGTGCATAACTGGTATTTATTTAATCGACCCCAAAAGGATGAAAGGCAAAGTCGACCTCAGCAGAATTTGAACTCACAACATAAATACCACTAAACATTTCGCCTGTCATGCTAGCGTTTCTGCCAGCTCACCACCTTTGTAGTGTTACATATTGTATTATGGAAGACAGTTAACATCAGTGTGTCATTGTAATCTTGGAAGAATCAGGTGAACAAGGATCTGAAGAGCCTTACAGAAAATTCTATGTCAGTAGTCTTAACTATTTTTTTAAAAGGAGGAGGATAGATGCTTAGAGCTTTTTTAAATTTACAATAGCCTTTCTTTTTATTTCCAGATGTGTGATTGTTGCTACCGTTTATGCTTTGTGATATATCAAGAAAATTATCAATTATCAAATTGTCATTTGTATCTATTGTAAATTTTATATCAAGTCTTTGATGATGTTAATGAGGTTTCTTTTTTTTTTTGTCAAATGTTATGTAAATGTGTTTTGAATGTTGTTATATTGCTATTGAGAGATTGCTGGGAGTTATTAGTAAAAGTTATAAAACATACTCTCTATAGGCATAGGAGTGGCTGTGTGGTAAGTAACTTGCTTACGAACCACATGGTTCTGGGTTCAGTCCCACTGCGTGGCACCTTGGGCAAGTGTCTTCTACTATAGCCTCGGTCCAACCAAAGCCTTGTGAGTGGATTTGGTAGACGGAAACTGAAAGAAGCCCATCGTATATATGTATATATATATGCATGTGTGTGTATATGTTTGTGTGTCTGTGTTTGTCCCCCCAACATCGCTTGACAACCGATGCTTGTGTTTATGTCCCTGTAACTTAGCAGTTCGGCAAAAGAGAATGATAGAATAAGTACTGGGCTTACAAAGAATAAGTCCTGGGGTTCGATTTGCTCGACTAAAGGTGGTGCTCCAGCATGGCCACAGTCAAATGACTGAAACAAGTAAAAGAGTAAAGAGTGTATATGCAGTTAAAGAAATTAAATTTAAAATGATTCAATAATTCATTGGCCAGGTGATGTTTGTATAATTTAAAACCTTAGTTGTTTCTAAATGCTGGTCAAGTAAACTTCTCCAAAGATGGCTTTCCACCTCATTTTTTTACCATTTCTTTTGGTAAGACACATGATACATATTTTGCCTCTTGGAATCAACATCATCATCATGTATATGCATTTAATAAAATCAATCAGTCACTGCTTCATGAGTCAGTTGGTTTACCAAGCTGCAGAGAATGCTCAATGTTATAGCATTACTAATGCAATTAAGCCAGAGGAAGGAGTCAATACTGTAAGGTAGATTGGGTTTATCTCTCTATATATAAAGCTGAAGTTGTCTGTGTATGGCAGGTTTGGTAGCCTTCAACTAACACTATCTCCTCTGAGACCCTGCGGCACAAGTTGACCAAAATTAAGAGTATGATAGAAGAAGGCTTGCTCTTCATTCCATAGAAGAAAAAAATTCAAATCGGACCATGTTAACACCAAAAATTATTTACATCAAAAAGGTGCTTTTTTCTATGAAAATCCCTATTTTTTACAATTTTTTTACTGCTGTGTCGCCATTTTTCGGTGTATTTCAACCAGAAAAATGTTCACTTAAAGAGAATAACAAGCTACATAATGCAAAATTTTTACTTTTCAAAACTTCCAATTGTAAAGGGTCAAAACAAACCCGAGCAATGCCAGGAGATACTGCTAGTATTTATTCAAAGTTGAATATCTATGAATTGCTTCTTAAGGTTTCTTATTCTCAATTCAAGTGAGAATAAGAATTATGGAGCTTGGAGCATTCTCATATACACATCTATTGGACTTGTTTGCATCATATAGGAAACAAAACATGGAAGGAATTAATAAATCCAAATATGGGCATATAACCCTATGTAAACAAATTTTTTTTAAATTTTAAGAAATTGATATGAAAATTTACCAAAACTTATAAGATTTACTAAAATGTTTGTGGATAAATTTGCAGAGCCCTAAAGATATCCTTCGTGATACTTTTTTAATAATTAACTGAATGGCATGCTTGACTAATTTTCCCAGTCATTATCAGCTAATCTTGGATATCTTTCATCTGCTATACAGACAAAAATAGGGAGAAATTGGGGGAGAGAGAAAGAGTGTGTGTGAAAGAAAGAGGGGGAGAGGGAGAGAAAGAAAGTGAGAGAGAGTAACAAGCAGATATTTGCAAAAAAAAAACGTAAAAAGCACTATCCAAATGTGGCCGATGCTTCTGTGCTGGTGGCACATGAAAAGCACCAACCAATCGTGGCCGCTGCCAGCGTCCCCTGGCACGTTAAAAGCACCCACTACACTCACAGAGTGGTTGGCATTAGGAAGGGCATCCAGCAGTAGAAACACTGCCAGCTCAGAGTGGAGCCTGGTGCAGCCTCCTGGCTTCCCAAACCCCGGTCGAACCGTTCAACCCATGCTAGTACGGAAAACGGACGTTAAACGATGATGATGATGATATCTTTGAACAACAGATATAGTTTTTGCTCATTTCTAAATGAGTCTATCCATTTTCATTGCGGGTTTTATAAACTAAAACACCAAGACAGCAGCTTTGTGGACAAATCATTGATAAATTTTCACGTACGCATTTAATAAACAAACATTTAACCTCACTGTTTAAATAATCTTCATGATTACGTAAACAACAAAGACAAATATACACATATATCTGTGAAATCCACCTTTTACCAGTCTTTTACCTCCCACTTTTCCCCACCATCTCCTTTCTCTCTCCTTCTTTCTCTGTGTGTGTGTATATATTTATATAAATATATATGTGTGTGTGTGTCTGCATGTGTGCATGTAGGTATGTATGTGTACAAATATGTGTATATATATATGTGTGTATGTATGCATATGTATAAATATGTACATATATATGTGTGTATGTATATGTATAAATATGTACATATATATGTGTGTATGTATATGTACAAATATGTGCATATATATGTGTGTGTATGTATGTATATCTATAAATATGTACATATATATATATGTGTATGTATGTATATGTATAAATATGTGCATATATATGTGTGTATGTATGTATATGTATAATTACGTGCATATATATATGTATGTAGGTATATATATAAATATGTGCATATAAATCTGTGTGTATGTATGTAAATGTAACGGGAAGCTTTATGAAAATAAACAAAAGACGAAGGCAGGTGGAAAACAAACGAACAATTGTATTAGTATGGCGCTCAGGAAATATAAATAAAACAAGTCTTTAACGTTTCGAGCCTACGCTCTTCAACAGAAAATACACAGAGAGAGAAAAACACAGAAAGAAGAGAGAAAAAAAATGCGTGCAGTAGCTAACGAATCAACATGCGATCTGATTTCGGCCAGAGGTCAAAGATCAAACATGAGACGCGAGAGCGAATAAGGGGATAATAGGGTTGATAAAAGGGTTGAGGGACCAGCTAAAAGTGCGTGGGAGGGGTCTGGATGTGTGTATGTATAGGGTGGTGTATGTATTAGTATGTATAAGGTGTGTGTGTGTGTGTGTGTGTGTATGAGAGAGTATTAGTGCGTAAGATTGGTCTGGACGTGCGTATGTATGGGGTTGTGTATGTATTAGTATGTATTAGTATGTATTAGTACGTATTGGTATGTATAGGTGTGTGTATGTGTGTGTGAGAGAGTATAAGTGCGTATGCGGGGTCTGGACGTGTGTATGTATAGGGTTGGTGTAAGTATTAGTATGTACTAGTATGTATTAGTACGTATTAGTATGTATTAGTTTGGTGTGTTATTAGTATGGCACATCATATGTGATGTGATGTGTAAAGTCATGTGGTGTAGTGAGGAGAAGAGGGAGAGAGAAGGGAAGGGGAAGAAGAGGGGAGGAGAAGGGAAGAGGAAACGATGGGGGAGAAGGAAGGTGGAGGAGGGGGATGAAGGAGGAAAGAGGGAGAGGGGGAGAGAGAGAGGGGAGAGAGGGAGTGAGGGAGCAGAGGGAAGGGGAAGGGAGGGAGAAAGAGGGAAGAAGGGAAGGGGAGTAGGGCTGAAAGGATGAAGGACTGAAGAAGTAGGGGTCGGGAGAAAGGATAGTGAGGAGGGGGGAAGGGGGGTTAATGAGGAGGGGGGAGAGGGGGGTTAGATGAGGAGGGGGGGGGAGAGTTGAGACCAAATGGCGTATAAGAGCGAAGAGAGAGATTAATCCTGTTCCACGGCGCAAACGGGAATCCGGATGGCCTCTGTGTAAGGACAAAACCGAACACAGATAGGTGTTGCAAGGAGTGACCGGTGGAGCGGAAATGGCGTGAGACCGGTGTGTCGTTCGCAAGGTGGATGTCACGAAGGTGTTCCCGAACCGGTCAGCCAAGCGGCGTCCCGTTTGTCCGATGTACAAGGAATTGCAGAGAGAGCAGAGATGCAATAGATAATATTGCTGGAGGTGCAGGTGAAGGAGTGGATGATGGGATAGGGTCGATGGTGGGTGCTAGTGAGGCGGGTGGTGTTGGAGAGGTAAGGGCAAGTGCGGCAACGTGGGCGGGAGCAGGGGAACGAGCCGGGTTGGGAGGTAGGGTCAGGGAAGGAGCTATGGACCAAAAGGTCTCGAAGGTTGTGGGCTCGTTTGAAAGAGGGAGGGATCGGTTAGGGAAGAGGTGTGAAGTGGACGGGTCGGACTGGAGATGACGGAAAGCTCGAAGAATGGTGCGTTGGAGACGTAGGGTCGTGGGGTGGTAAGTGAGGGGAAAATGAGGCGGGAGACTACAGGGCAGGTTTGGGAGAGAGAGCAGATACACGGTCCACGGACCGTGCTCTGGCAAGGGCGGTGTGGATAGTGGTGAGGGGGTATCCACGTAGGGTGAAGTGGTGAGCCATACGTTGAGACTGAGTCTCAAAGTCATGGTCGTCACTACAGAGCCTACGTAGACGGAGGAATTGGGAATAGGGGATGGAAAGCTTGGTGTGTTCTGGGTGGGAGGAAGAGAAGTTGAGGTATGAGTGTGAGTCTGTGTTTGTAGTGAATGGAGGTGGTAAGAGTGGAGTGAAGAATGCTAACCGAAATGTCGAGGAAGGAGACAGAGGTGTTGGAGATAGTGGAAGTGAAGTGGAGGGCTGGATGGAAAGATTGGACGAAAGAGAGGAAGGAATCTAGATGTTCGCGGGAGAGTGAGGTGGCACCGATAATGTCGTCAATATAACGACCATATAGTTCAGGAGTGGGACCAGTGAAATTAGAGAATATTTGGCCTCACATAGCCAACGAACAGGTTCGCATAGTTGGGGCCCATTCGCGTTCCCATGGCCACTCCCGAGACCTGATGGTAGAACTCGCCCGCGAACGAGAAGCAGTTCAGAGTAAGGACAAGTTCGGCCAGACGAATGAGTGTGGAGGTGTCAGGTACAGGGTTAGAGCGGAGGTCAAGAAAGTGTCGAAGGGCCTGCAGTCCTTCGTGGTGAGGGATAACAGTATAGAGGCTTTGGATGTCCATAGTAAAAAGGATTTTGGAGGAGCCGGGAGGAAAGGAGAAAGAGTTGAAAAGCCGGAGAGCATGGTTGGTATCGTGGATGTGGGAGGGAAGAGTGACATGTGCATATATATGTGTGTATGTATGTATATGTATAAATATGTGCATATATATATATATGTGTGTGTATGTATGTATGTATATGTATAAATATGTGCATATATATATGTGCGTATGTATGTACGTGTGTGTATATATATTGATATATCACCTTTATCAATATGCTTTCGTTCAACTCGTGGGGTGCGCATGTTTATATCAATTCCCAACTGCTAATGTGTATGTATATGAATGTTTATACGTGTGTGTGTGTGTGTGTGTGTATTTACACTTAGCCTATTTTCTGTACACACATCATTAATTAACTGAATATCAGCAACAAGTTGTTTGTTCTAATCTTCTAAATTATTTAAGCCTTTTTATCAGATTATCCCTTTGGCAAAAATTTCAAAGTAAACCCATTAAGCTGTGCTGTTAATCAACCATGATGTGTGTTTGCATGTTTGCGTGTGTGCATGTGCAGTGTGTGTGTGTGTGTGTGTACAGTTATGAGCCTGTGCATGCACTTGTGTATGCGTACCTGTGTATTAATATTGGTCTATATGTGTATGCTTCTGTATAAGGATTTATGTGTTTACACTCACACACATACACACACATTCATATACATACACACGTACACACTCATATCTGTGTGTGTGTGTGTGTGATTTTATGTGTAGAAAATATGCATTCATATATGTAAATTCTATGTACATATGTATGTATATGCATGCATCTATGTGTATAATATGACTTACAATCAAGCAATATGCATTCCACTCACAGAAGCAGCTCATCTCAGAGCAAACATGTAAGCTCTCAGGAAGGAAGGAGGCAAAAGTTATGGTACATTTGCTATGCAATAGCTGTTGCTTGTGCTGAATCTATTGTGCTCTCTGTATTTACAGCTCAGTTCTCAGCATCTATTTCATCATTCACATTCACTAACATAATGCATAATAACTTAAACATTTTATTTGGAAACTGGGGAAGAGAAAGTTACTTTTAAGCAGTCATAATTATCTGCTATTGCTACTACTACTACTACTACTACTACTGTTACCTGGTGTTACACTGCAGGTAAAAAATATTTGTTAATCATATATGTACCTTCATAAACTGTGCAAATAACATTTAGATTGACTTCTTCAGTGAAAATTAATAACTGTTTGTATACTGTGAAGTATATTTGCCACTTAAATGTGGCTAACCACTAAGGAAGGATGCTACTGTAGCTTGTAGCCCCAGGAGAACATTTTCTCCAGCTGGCTATTGACACACTTTCTGTGCCCTATCAGTATTTGCATTGGGACCCCCTTCACGTCAAAGACTAGTGATGTCATGCGCTGATGACAGGTAAATACCCAGAAACTTGCGTTCGTGCATATCACGTCAGGTTGACGATGGGAAGGATGGCTTCCCTTTGCAAATATTTATTTCTTTACTACCCACAAGGGGCTAAACACAGAGGGGACAAACAAGGACAGACAACATATTAAGGCGATTACATCGACCCCAGTGCGTAACTGGTACTTATTTAATCGACCCTGAAAGAATGAAAGGCAAAGTCGACCTCGGTGGAATTTGAACTCAGAACGTAGCGGCAGACGAAATACCGCTAAGCATTTCGCCCAGTGTACCAATGTTTCTGCCAGCTCACTGCCTTTGAAAATACTGATATGGCACAGAAAGTGTGTCAATAGCCAGCTGGAGAAGATGTTCTCCTGGGGCTACAAGCTACAGCAGCATCCACCCTTAGTGGTTAGCCACATTTAAGTGACAAATATACTTCATATTTTCATGCAGCTACTGTTTATACCTCGTTCAGAGATTTATTATTGTTTGAATACTTTTGAACAATAACATTTATTTGAAATACTGCTTTTCATATATAATTATATTGATTGAGCAATACCTCATAAAGATAACTTCATGGTAAACAAGATTCCATTTCAAAGTTCTTTTTCTATAATCTTGCCTCTTCTTGGCTGTGCTACTGAATTCTATTTGGTCTGCATATATGTGCTGATTTTTAGGGTCTCCTCTACTGTTAGCATCATAAAATTGTCAATGTTTGAACACTGAATCAGGAAAATACAGTCCACATCTCTCTAAACTTTGTCTTTGACTCTTATTTATTGACCTACCATAAGGAGGTCTGATGAAGAAATGTAATCTTCATAGGGTGAATGGTAAGTCTGTGTCAGAGGGCTGAAGGAGAATTTTAGAAACGGTCAGCACAGCCCCAGTATCAACGCCACTGAGTTCCCTCAAAGTCAGTAAAGCATCAGTGGAATTGAGCACTGTGAAGGGAGTACCATTCCAGTGGCCTTGAGTGTGATCTGTATTTTGTAATAACATTACTGGAGTCTCGATCTTGATTGTGTTAGGAGTAAGCCTACATATACTTACTGAATTCAAAAATTCTGGAGAATAGAAGAAAAACTGATTTTCTTCTGCCACTGAATTCATATTTCTTAATATAATCCCATTTCTCAGACGTTTTCCCATAATGTCATTATTCAGCTTATTAACTTATTTTTTTCTTGTTAAAATACTCTCGAAGATGTTCATTGCCCATTTCTGTAGTTCATTGGCAAATCAACATCAACCAATTCAATCAATTTTTCTTTGGAGCTCACTGTTAAAGAACGTGGGAATACAGTGACATCCTTAAATAAAAGATCACCATCAATGATGTTGGGAATCTTTGCTCGGTTCCAACGACCAGTTTACATAATGATTTAGCTGATTATATGTATATCATTGTTATTCAGAGGATTTAGAACTCTCATATTTGTCTGTAGATGCAAGGCTTTGCAATGACTTATGCATGCACTAATTAGTGAAGGTTGAGTGACTTTGTGAACGACAAGAAGAATTTATCACAAATCTCCACCAAGGACCAATAATTTTCCTCCAAGGAAGTTGTTCATAGTTCATGTCATCCTGAAGTGTGCAATTTAAAGTTTTAAAAAGATGCCTGGGTCACATTGGGGCTTTATGCCATACCAATGGGTGAGCATCATATATAAGGCATCCAGTTGCATCATTAGGCAAGACATGACGTGTTGGAGCTGATATTACTAGAATGGGGAACATGAAGCGGGAACAAACAGTGTCGCTGAGCCTTATCAATGTGACCACAATACGAAAGGAAGCTGTAGTGAGGGCGATTCCTCTTTTTTATTGTAAACACAAGTTTAACAGGAAACTTTTGCCTGTTTCTCCTCCAACCTCAATAAATTGAAAACCCCCTTAATTGGAGTTGGTTTTCATTTTGACTATTTCAAAGACAATCCTCTGTTTGTTGTTGGACATATCAATGTAATCAGTGTCGTAAGTTTTTGCTGAAGAATTTGTTTCATCTTGATTGACAGATGCAGTCTGTTGCTGCTTATTTGCAGCAGATCAATCATAACCAAGTGTTCAACAATGATACTGTATTAATTGATGATCCAGAACACACAACATGTCATTAACAACCACTTCTGTTGCATGCTCAGAAAGTCTTCAGGCAGAGTATCATGGAGCATGTTGTATAATGTTAGAGGCTCAGATGGACAACAGAGGCGAAGAATTGTCTCAAATAACCTTCTAAGCTGGTCAGCAGAGTTGTGGTTACCTCATGCATGCACACTTGCTCTTTCGCATGTTGCATTATCAACTGTTTGCAGGTCTTCAAAATTCGTAGCTCTGGTCCTGTGGCGAAGCAACAATCTCAAATGGAAGAGTTATCCTGAGACAAATGGACAGTGTACACTCTACCAATTGTCTGTGTTATTCCTTCTTACTCTCCTTCTCTAGGTCTTACTCGATGTACAATGCTCAGAGAAGTCACAATAAAGAATACTTCTTGTCTCTGCATCTTCAGGATTCTTATCAAAATAAGCAGTGAGTTTAGTTGTTTGAGCTTGCTGCAAAGCATATTCTGGGCTGTTTATATCAAAAATTACATGTTGATTGGGCAAGTGAATCTAAAGGCATTCAACAGAAAGACTTCCTTATTGAATTGGAAACTCAAAAAGTCTCAAGCATGATTCAGATGGTTCAAGGTGCCTGTAATTTTCATATTTCACGATCTTGGTTTGAGATACATCACCAACGTCAATACAAATCTATTCTTGCTTTCTTTCTGGAGAAATTACAGAATGGTCTGCTCCTTTGAATATATATTTATACAGTGGCACGTAAAATGTACCAACCGATCATGGCTGATGCCAGCCTCCCCTGGCACCTGTGCCAGTGGCACGTAAAAAGCACCCACTACACTCACGGAGTAGTTGGTGTTAGGAAGGGCATCCAGCTGTAGAAACACTGCCAGATCAAACTGGAGCCTGGTGCAACCTCCTGGCTTCCCAGACCCTGGTCGAACCGTCCAACCTGTGCTAGCATGGAAGACAGACGTTAAACGATGTTGATGATGACAGCTTTGATTGACACACACCATTCAACATTAGTGTGAGCTCCACATTTCTGCAGCAGCCAGGCAATACACGGAACTATGTGTCTGGTATCTACAGTGATGTCCCTATTTCCAGTTCTCACAGAGGCAGTATGGTTTCCTTCAGCTGGGATTCGGCAACGATACAGTGGATAACATTCATCTTTAGTCATCATTTGTGAATGGTATAGACAGGGATAACTTTTCTGCAGAATCCTTTTTTATGATGCAAGGCAAACTTGTCTCACGTGCTCCTTCACCAAAATATGGAGACCAGATCTTTGGATTTTTCTCAGCCAGGAAGTTCAGCAGAAACAACTTTGTTGATTTAAGCCAGCAAACTGGCAGAAAC
>NC_043005.1:100027763-100060263 GCF_006345805.1 Octopus sinensis | reverse complement strand
ACACAAACATACACACACATACAGAACACACTTTTCAAAATGTGCTATATGTATATATTACATATACAATAATCCCTTGCCATATCACGGTTCACACATCTCTCACTCAGTAGATCGTAGTTCACCTATCGTGCACTCAGTACATCACAGATTTTTCTGGTTAATATAGTATATTGCAGGGTTCTGCAGCTGATTGGTATTTATTTTTTCTAGATTTTAATTATTTCTGTGGTAAAATGAGCATTTTCATGCCTAAAAATTAATAAATTAATAAATAAAAATAGAGTACAGTACTGCACTGTATAACATGTAATAAGGCACAAAGAAGCCAGCACCATTTTGAAACAGCAAATCTCGCCTGCAACCATTATTTAAGGAAAAGATAACAAAATTTCCCCTCTCGTTCTTGTCACACTAATACCAAACAAGATTCAAAGCAAGGAACTCACAGCAGACTTTTGTCCCACTGTGATACAACATGCATTGTCTCCAGAGTTTATTGAACCTCACGTGTATGGGAGAGAAAGCCAACCATGCACTGCTGTGAAGATGGATACTGAAAGCAAACCCCTTGTATGAAGCACCTGTGAATAGACATTTATTAAATTTTGTCTGCCTGAGAGCTTCATTCTTCATATTTCCAGCTCCTTGAATCAACAGAATAATTATAATGGAAGAAGAAGATTCCCCAAAAGTATCATAAAAACCTTCCTTCCATTATAAACACTTAAATTAAAATATATATTTCTTTACTGCCCACAAGGGGCTAAACATAGAGGGGACAAACAAGGACAGACAAAGGGATTAAGTCAATTACATCGACCCAGTGTGAAACTGGTACTTTATTTATCGACCCCGAGAGGATGAAAGGCAAAGTCAACCTTGGCGGAATTTGAACTCGGAACGTAACGACAGACAAAATACGGCTACACATTTCACCCAACGTGCTAACGTTTCTGCCAGCTCACCACCTTCAAAACACATTAATTAAATACATTAATTAAAATATATTAAAAGAAAATATTTAGGGTACCATAGATGAGTAAACAAATAAATATATACAGATTTTAAAAACGATAAAGAATATATAGAGTACAGTACTGTTTCAACATTGTGGATTTTTCACCTATCACAGGAGGTTTTGGAATGTAACACCTGTGATAGTCGGGGAATTACTGTGCACTCCAGTTACCTATCTACCTGTATATACATGTGTACAAGAATGTATGTAAAGACTATTGGACATCGTTCATAAATTTAGAAATGGACTTTTGATATCTTCATTCCAATTTCTTTATCTGTGTGTGTGTGTGTATGTGTGTGTGTGTGTATGTGTGTGTGTGCATTTGTGTGTATAGGTATATGTTTGTAGATCTGTGTATATGTGTTTATAAATGCCTATTTAATTGTGTGTCTGTATGTGTTTGTATATGTATGTATGCTTGTAAATGGGTGTATACATTTCAAAAGTGTGTGTGTGTGTGTAAGAGAAAGTTTCCACGATACTTTTGGAACATTCTTGCAACATACATTCCTTGTTCCAGATTTTCCAATTTCCATATTACCTTCATTTACTGTCTCTAAATACTCCACAGAATGAATGCACTTCTAGTGGATGCCAATATTACAAAGTCATTTGACAATCCCTGTAATTGCACTCACACACACACACACACACACACAGTGATTGTTGAAAGGCAGTTTCCCAATATAAAGGCCAAGAGAATGAGTGGCATTTGTTACAAGACTGCAAATGCTGATGTAGTGAGTTGACTTTTAAAGGACTTCAGGAGAAGAAATCTTGCCCCATAAAAAATATATTTACCGTATTCTTGATGTATGTATGACATAATGGTAAAAGGACTGAAAGGGTAGGACATTGTGAAAGCAGCTATAGGGGCTCAGGGCATTCTTTTGTGTCTTTATTCAGCACACTTAATTCTCCCAGTCTGAGATGATCTAGTCTTTGGTAAATTTGATCAGAAATTCTAGGAATGTAACTCATGTTGTACAGAGGTTCTGTATAAGGGGTTATTGATCTCTGAAGCTGTCTCAGTCAAAGGACTATTGTCATAGATTGACATTACATTTCATTTCATTCGAACCACAAATTTAAGGGTTGCTGGTTCAAATCTAGTAATGATACAGTATTGAATTTATGAACAGGATATTGTATTCCACATTACATTAGTTCTCTTAGCTCTTGAGAAAGAGAAAACATGATTTCTATAGGCAAAAGTCAATAGGTCTGATCACATATTGATAAATATTTTTATTTATTGATTTAATATGTTTCTTTATTTATATTTTTTACATTTACTACTTGATAATGTTTCTAAATTTGATAATATGTCCATGTGTTTCTAAGATCTCGGCTTCTGATATGCATATTTATTAATGTGTATTTGTGGATAGCGGTTAGAAGATACATGTTTGTAATGGGATGTGTGGGTTGCATTTGTGAAATGTGCGTTAGTGAGGTATGTGCGTGTGTGGTGCATGTTTGTGGTGCATATGCTCATGTTTGTGAGATATGTGTGTGCATGTATGTGCTTGTCTGATGTGTATTTGTAAAGTGTGTGTTTGTGAGATGTATATATACATTATATATATATACATTATATATATATACATTATATATATACATTATATAGATATATATAGATATGCATTATATATATATATATATATATAGATATACATTATATATATATATATACTACCAGTATCGCCCGGCGTTGCTCGGGTTTGTAAGGGAAATAACTATATAAGCATTTTTAGAGATGTAAAGTATAATAGCCATCTCAATATGGCTAACCACAAAGGGGGGGGGTGTTACTGTAGCTTTTTACGTTCTGAGATTTAATAATACATTTTTAGAGAGTTACTTCCCTTATATATGCCAAAAATGCATTAAAAATGGGAAAAAATTATGGTAATTTTTTTTTTTAAATCATAGACTCATCGTAGACGTGCGCTAATACCCAGAAGGGCTCAATATGAATCACGACTATAAGATACCCGCTGGTTTAAACTGCACCTGCACAAAATGTGGGAGTAGTTAGGAATCTAAATCGTAGGAGCAGACAGCACACAACCTCACTTTTATATATAAGATATATATATATGAGTGGTGTGGTGTATATATATATATATAGAGAGAGAGAGAGATATGAGCGCCTAATAATACTTTAATTGTTCCACCTCCTTGCGTTGTTGTCTTTTTTGTTTTCTGTTTGGATTAACTTTACATATATATATATATATATATATATATATAGATATACATTATATATATATATATTATATAGATATATATATATATATATATATATATATATATACAGGTAAACAGTAAAATTAAATACAGACATGGACAAGAACATGAAACCCACAGAGACGACACAAGAACCACAGGACGGGACATTCGAAGCCCTCAGTCATCAGTCAAGAACCAGATCATCTTAGCAATTTCGGCTGATTAATCTTGAGATTGCTCCGATATGGCCAGCCCAAAGCTTCGAATGTATACAACGAAAGGACGGAAAACGATCGAAGTACACAACAAAAATACAGAATACGTGACACCATAAGAATACAAAAACGTAAAAACAATAACGGTAAAAATAAAAAATAAACAACAAAACAAAACCAGGACGTAGGACAAGGTCTTTCGACAGGACGATTTGAGTAGGGGCTGGCTTGTGAAGTTGTGCCTAAAGGCCACGGGGAGACGAACAAATCCGTGTTGCTTCTGAGGCTGCTGAAAACGAAAAGAGCGCTCAACAGCGGCTAGCTGTCACGTGAGAACAAAAGACAGGAGAAAGGGACAGATGAAAAGGGAGAGAAGGTGGACGAGGGAGGAGAAGAAAGAGACAGATCGAGGGGGCTGGAGTGAGAGAGAAAGAGAAACGAAGAAGGGGGGGGGACGGATGGAGAGGGAAAGAACGGAAGTGGAATAAGGGAGGAGGGAGAGAGAGAGAAAAAGAGACAGATTAAGAGTCGTATCAAAGCTTGAGAAAAAAATATACTTATCGTATAAGGACAATTGTGGATACGTAGCCGCCGATTATATAGTAAACAGTAAAATTAAATACAGACATGGACAAGAACATGAAACACCACAGAGACGACACAAGAACCACAGGACGGGATTCGAAGCCCTCAGTCATCAGTCAAGAACCAGATCATCTTAGCAATTTCGGCTGATTAATCTTGAGATTGCTCCGATATGGCCAGCCCAAAGCTTCGAATGTATACAACGAAAGGACGGAAAACGATCGAAGTACACAAACAAAAATACAGAATACGTGACACAATAAGAATACAAAAACGTAAAAAGTAATAACGGTAAAAATAAAAAATAAACAACAAAACAAACCAGGACGTAGGACAAGGGTCTTTCGACAGGACGATTTGAGTAGGGGCTGGCTTGTGAAGTTGTGCCTAAAGGCCACGGGGAGACGAACAAATCCGTGTTGCTTCTGAGGCTGCTGAAAACGAAAAGAGCGCTCAACAGCGGCTAGCTGTCACGTGAGAACAAAAGACAGGAGAAAGGACAGATGAAAAGGAGAGAAGGTGGACGAGGGAGGAGAAGAAAGAGACAGATCGAGGGGGCTGGAGGTGAGAGAGATAGAGAAACGTAGAAAGGGGGGGGGACGGATGGAGAGGGAAGAACGGAATGAAAAAATACCGTTATACAAAGGAAAATTACTGTATTATAATTCTGCTCATGGACCCACGTTTTTCAGATGGCCAGATAACCAAAGAGATGGTGTTGTGGATTTCCACTTCGGCATCCGAAACTCAGAGTTTTATCTTGGCTATTGAATAATTGTCACATATTATTTTACAGATAAATTTCCTCTATTTACATAATATTGAGGTCTCTTTCTTTCTTTTGTTGTCTTACCGTTTTTACCAATATATATGTATATATATATACATATATATTGGTAAAAACGGTAAGACAACAAAAGAAAGAAAGAGACCTCAATATTATGTAAATAGAGGAAATTTATCTGTAAAATAATATGTGACAATTATTCAATAGCCAAGATAAAACTCTGAGTTTCGGATGCCGAAGTGGAAATCCACAACACCATCTCTTTGGTTATCTGGCCATCTGAAAAACGTGGGTCCATGAGCAGAATTATAATACAGTAATTTTCCTTTGTATAACGGTATTTTTTCATCACATTTTTCAGATGGCCAGATAACCGAAGAGATGGTGTTCTGGATTTCCACTTCGGCATCTGAAACTCAGAGTTTTATCTTGACTATTGAGTATTGTACATATTATTTTACAGATATATATAGATATATATATATATTATATATATAGATATACATTATATATAATACATTATATATAGATATATATATATATATTTTTATACATTATATATATATAATATATGTAGATATATATACATATGTTATATATATATATATATATATATATATATATATGTAAATATATATACATATGTTATATATATACATACATATGTTATATATATATATATATATATAGGTGCAGGAGTGGCTATGTAGTAAGAAGCTTGCTTCCCAACCACATGGTTCCAGGTTCAGTCCCACTGCATGCCACCTAGGACAAGCGTCTTTTACTTGAGCCAGCCTCAGGCAGACCAAAGCTTTGTGAATGGATTTGGTAGATGGAAACTGAAAGAAGCTCATTATGTCTAAGTGTGTGTGTGTATGTGTGTTTATTCCCTCACCATCGTTTGACAACAAATGCTGGTGTGTTTACGTCCCCGTAAGTTAGCAGTTTGGCAAAAAGAGACCAATAGAATAAGTACTAGGCTTACAAAGAATAAGTCCTGGGGTCGATTTATTCGACTGAAGACGGTGCTCCAGGGTGGCCGCAGTCAAATGACTGAAACAAATAGAAGAATATATATATTTGTGAGATATGCACTTGTGAAATGTATGTCTATGGACTTTATGGAGTATGTCCCTATATGATATATGTCTGTGATGTACATGTTTGTGAGGTATGTGGCTATAAGATGTGTTTTTGTGGGATATATGTTTGTGTGAAGGATGTTGTTTAGATCCAGGTCAAATTTAACTAAACAGACCTCTCCTTTTCTTTTTACTTAGTTTCTTATCATCCATGTCTTCCTCTATCCCCACTTTTCTTGATCTCCAAGTCATCCTCAGTTCACCTGACTTCCTTTTCCTTTAACCCATATATATACCTGGTTGTGTTTTCGCAACACAAAACCTGCTCCTACTTGTTTGGACATGAACTCACCGAGAAGCATCAGACTGAGCACACAAGATGTCCAGTAGGGAGTCAACACCCGTAGCTAACAGTTGTACACTGTCCTTCTCTTCCAGATTGTGAAAGCTTACCAAAACGCTTAATCTAAATACAGTGAAATTTTAAGACTTCATTTTTCTATGGGATTTGCCTTATTTGGCTTTATGAAAAAAATAAGTACTGAGGTCCATTCATTTGCAAAAAATTATTCAAATTGCTGCTTCTGCATGGCCACAGTCTAATGCTGAAATAACTAAAAGATAAACGATAAAGTCAGAACCAGGGTCATTTCCTTGAATTTTCATAATTTCTGTCGTTCCAGTAATTAGCTTTCTAATCTGTTTTCAGTGCTATCTCTGTTATCTTGTCTGTCTTCCTCTAAAAGTCTTGAACAGGCTCGAACAGCAAACATATTTTTACCAGACTCTCTAGTGACTATTTTTATGCCCACCACCGTATACGTGTTTTAACAATATTCATAGTTTGGTAAGTAATCGTGTCAATGACCCCCAAGAACACATCTGTTGATAATAGATGTTCTGCTTTCCTTCCAGTTTCAACAATCACTCATTGAGTATCACTTGCCAGTGGGCATATGCACAACTGTTGAATGATATTAAGGAATGCATTGGGGATTCTGTTATGATAAAGTAGAATGGAAATAATTTTCCTGTCAATACACTTTAGAGCTTTTCCAAAGCCAATAGAGTCAAGAATGAGGGAAAACCTACAATTCTTATAACTGTTCAATAAAGGTCAGTGCAGGACATATCCTTTTTAAAATGGTTCTTGCTATACCTTTGGCATGTGTTTTGCTGTTTTACACTCTCTCAAGAATGATCTATGTAAGTTCTTTGTTGGGGACAAATAGAAATCAGTTTTTGTTCTCAATAAGCTCTCCCTTTTCTGGGAGGTATTACCAAATTGCTTTTCTTCCACTGTCCAGCATTTTACCCTTCTTGCATATCTGTTTCTTTATTACCCACAAGGGGCTAAACATAGAGGGGACAAACAAGGACAGACAAATGGATTAAGTCGATTATATCGACCCCAGTGCGTAACTGGTACTTAATTTATCGACCCCGAAAGGATGAAAGGCAAAGTCGACCTGAGCGGAATTTGAACTCAGAACGTAACGGCAAACGAAATACGGCTATGCATTTCGCCCGGCGTACTAACGGTTCTGCCAGCTCGCCACCTTGCTTTCTTGCATATCTCCTACAGTTGGGGACTTAACAAATCAGTGATGGTGTCAATATTGGGGCTTCAGGTGTGCTTCTACCTTGTCTTGTTGCTTTTTCTATTTTTCGGTACCTTCAGGATTTTTCTGGTCCTGTCCTTTGTAGACAGCTCAATGTATACATTAAGTTTAATTGCTGCAATTGGAATGTAAATGTTTATATCTAAATGGATGTCTGTTGAACAGTCTCTGTAAGTTCATTCCACTTTTTTCCCTATGTTCTGTCATTCTCTCATTTATTGCCATGCTGATGTGCCCCCCCCCCCCCCGATTTTAATCTATTTGGATGTTTTTTAGTCAAAGACCCTCAATATTCTACAGAGTTGTGCAATTCACTTTCTGTGCTGCATCTTCTGACACGTCTTTCAATTTCTCATGGTGGGTTCTTTTATTTACTAATTTTTTAAATTTTTGCTTCTTTTAGTTCTTTGTGTAATATTTATTCGTATTTCTCTCATCTTCTGGACTATTCCTCACAGTCAGTTTCAAGACTATTCTTGCCTTCCTCCTCCTTCCCTTCATCATTAACATCATCATAATTTTAATATTCACTTTTCCATACTTCATGGATCCAATGGAATTTGTTGAGGTAGAATGCCTATGGCCTTGTGCCCTTTCTGTCTCCCAACTCTCAGCTGTTTCCAAACAAAAGAATATTTCCCTAAGACCCGATATTTTTTTCTAGAAGATTGGAACTGAAAGACAAATGACAGGTGACACTTATTTGCATTTTTGCAGAGACTGAGGGTAGACAGCTAATGATCATAACACCATGAGTTTGATTCATAGTAGTGCATTGTATCCTTGAGCAAGACTCTTTATTTCACATTGCTTCAGTAATAAATCTAGGAGGGGCTGGACTATAAGTTATCTATGAAGCCATAATTGGATTTAGATGTACAAATACAACGCTCATCATTTGTACAGCATTTCCACAGGTATAGGCATAGGAGTGGCTGTGTGGTAAGTAGCTTGCTTACCAACCACATGGTTCCGGGTTCAGTCCCACTGCGTGGCACCTTGGGCAAGTGTCTTCTACTATAGCCTTGGGCTGACCAAAGCCTTATGAGTGGATTTGGTAGACGGAAACTGAAAGAAGCCCGTCGTATATGTATATATATATATATGTGTGTGTGTGTGTGTGTGTGTATATGTTTGTGTGTCTGTGTTTCTCCCCCCACCCCAACATCGCTTGACAACCGATGCTGGTGTGTTTACGTCCCCGTAACTTAGAGGTTCGGCAAAAGAGACCGATAGAATAAGTACTAGGCTTACAAAGAATAAGTCCTGGGGTTGATTTCCTTGACTAAAGGCGGTGCTCCAGCATGGCCACAGTCGAATGACTGAAACGAGTAAAAGAGCTTACAGCATGATGTTCTTCCAATTAATTAATGGCCTAGTTACAGCTACGTGATGTAATACATTTGTCTCAGCCTTTTGGTCCCTTCATGGCAACACTTGAACTGTAAACCATCAAATTGTTTGTCCAGTTCCCAATCAAACGCATATAACAATACTACATTAATTAGTATTCTGTCTTATTTATTGTGTTAAACCACCATGTGGTATCTGTCTTCAGCACTATACTATGATGTAATCAAACATTTGTTAATGGCACAGTAACATTTTTTCCAGGAGTCTGGTGGAAATCCAACAATTCCATCTTTTGATCAGCATCCTGAACATTTCTTCATCTCAGAGATAAATAAAAACATCTTTTAAATGCAAAGAGATTTTTAAGGGCTTATACTTAATCTCTGGTTTAGTGTTAAGCCTGTGGGAGATTAAAAAATAAATAACACTGAAGCAAAGTAACACCAAATATATAGAGCGTGTGTTTTTATTGGCTAAACTGGCAAAATGACCATTCCGAAATACAATAGATTAATCTTCCTTTGATGCTTTTATAATCTTTTAACCCCAAGTCAGCCTTGACTTAGTAGATCTATGACTAAAGGCA
Organism: Octopus sinensis; assembly: GCF_006345805.1. NCBI lineage: Eukaryota > Metazoa > Mollusca > Cephalopoda > Octopoda > Octopodidae > Octopus > Octopus sinensis. The sequence goes on along the minus strand of NC_043005.1, from coordinate 100,050,774 downwards.
TTCCATTCATGGCAATCCTGTCTTTGCTTGATGCACAGTACACACAGAACCACATTAGCTAATCTGTCCTTCTTTCTAAGATAGTAGGAGTAAGATTTTGAGAGAGAGATTTGTCAACTATTTCTAGCAGATGAAGCAACCATAAATATGTTCTCTCATTGGCTCATCTTCCCAAAGTCTATCTCAGTTAACATCTAATGTGCCTGTCATGCAGCTAGGTGGACTGTGGCAATGAAGAATTCCATGAACTACTACACAAACTTCTATGGAGCATTTCAACACACACCTTTTGATGGTTTCCTGTCACAGCAATTCCGCTGATGTTTTTACTTGATGGGGTCCAAAATTAAATGAAATGTACTAACTTCTAAACAGGTTGGGAAACTTTGCTGTATTTAAATGTTTTGCAACACTTTATTCGTAGTGTTGGATCGAAAATAAAACATCTGGAAAGAAAAGAGAAAATTACCAAAAATAAACTGAAGTAACTGAAGAATTCTCTCTTCTTTTGTTTAACAGTAAAATGAGGCAAAGAGATAGACGTGACAGACATGGGGGATTAAGCATGATTGATATATCTGACATAATAGCAAGTCTTAAGGGATTGCAGCAACTGAAGAAAGCGGCAAGGTCATGCAAAAGTTGAAATTTAAGGTAAAGAGGGGAGAAAGCTTGACCTGATGGCAGGTAGAGTGAAGGGGAAGTTTCCAATGTAGAAACTGATGATGGAGCTTATAGCTTTACTGATCACATTAATCTGATGTGACATCATGTCAATTTGGTTAGCATTGTGTTTCACCTGATGTGGGTGTTTAATGCGTGTGTGTGTGTGTGTGTGTGTGTGTGTGCATATGGGTGTATGTCTGTATTTGAATATGTGGGCATATGGGTGTAAATATGTAAATGTCTGTATGTTTGTGTGTGTGTATGATGTATATTTTGTATTCAGTCCTCATTGATGTCTGTAGGTTTGAATGCTAAGTTTTGCATCAACTTTTGCAAGATATTAGGTTAAGAATATATGAATGTATGTATGTATTTACGTATGTGTATACTGATGTGTATTCATGTATGTATGTCTGTATGTATATTTCACTTAGCCATTGCAGTACTAGTAACCTGGTGTAGAACTCAATATAGATATGGTGCTGAATAAAGTGTTAGTTGGGTACAGAATCATAAGAGAAATAGAAAACAAAGGAATAAATGATTATCTTGATAAGATAATCATGTATTTCTTTCTCATCCATATATCTGATATGTATATATATATATATATATATATATATATATATATATACATACATATATGTAGCCACAGATGTGGCTGTGTGGCTAAGAAACTTGCTTCTCTACCACATGGTTCTAGGATCAGTCCCACAGTGTGGCACCTTGGGAAAGTGTCTTCTACAATAGCCTTGGGCAGACCAAAGCCTTGTGAGTGGATTTGATAGATAGAAACTAAAAGAAGCCCATCATATATATCTATATATATATATGTATATCTGTGTGTGTGTGTGTGTGTGTGTGTATTCGTTCCCACTACCACTTGACAGTTGGTACTAGTATCTTTACACCCCCATAACTTAGTGGTTTGGCAAAAGAGATTGATAGAATAAGTACCAGGCTTATAAAAAGTAAGTGCTGGGGTCAATATATTCGACTAAAATTTCTTCAAGGTGATGCCCCAGCAAAGCTGCAGTCTAATGACTGAAACAAGTAAAAGATAAATATATATATATATATCGACAACCAGTCAACCTCAGTTGAAAAACTCCTGTCACAACTTGGGACCTTGAAGACTGATTTAATGCAAGAAAGTATACTAGTCCCTTAATATTTGATATTCAATATTTCATCTATTCAATAAGACAATCAATACTTCATTTCATTTTACTCTCTATATATATTAATTATACTATATATTCAATATTCTACGTTAATATTATAAAGGATATAAATAAAACATGAAAAACAGGCAGAGTTGGAATTTCTTTGAATAATATATATCCCTCTATACACAATCATACAAATCCCTTTATATATATATATATATATATATATATATTATATATATATATATACACACATACACATACATGCTCTGGTGTACAATTAGGGAATGCCTCTTGTTAGAAACAGCAGCTAAATCTCCCTCAAATCATTTCCTTTTGTCTCAAAAGAGGAAGGACATATAAAGTGATCCTGGATATACTAAGTTTGTAAAAGATCTTAGACTGGACTGCTGGATCAAGGGTGGCCTTAAGTTAAACAACAACAACAGCCAGATGTGAAAATGAATTTTCTAATACATCACATATGTTGAGAAATGACTACCACTTCATGTCTGTGATGAGGATATGGGTAAAATATATATTTATATGGATAGAATGCTGATCTACTATAGTTAACACCCCCTCTAATATTTCATATAGCTAGATCAGTGGAAATGATATAATATATTGGCATAAGATGACTGGTTTATAGTATGGGGTGTAGTTGATTGGATCAACTTGCAGTATATTACTGGTACCTATTGTATTGACCCCCAAAGGAATGAGATAAATTCTAGATTTGAACTTTGGGTGTCAAGAGGCACGTAACTAAATACTACTTGAGCTTCATGTCCACTGAGATGTCCACTTTGCCCTCTGCAGACAATTTGTTTCTAATCTAGGCACAAAGCACAAAATTTTGGGGGAGAGGCCAGTCGATTAGATTGATCTCAGTACACAACTGGTACTTAATTTATCGACCCTGAAAGGATGGAAGACAAAGTCGATATTGGCGGAATTTGAACTTAGAACATAAAGACAGACAAAATACTGCTAAGCATTTCGCCTGGCATGCTAACATCTCTGCCACCTCACCACCTTCCTCTGCCGACAATTCACACAGTGAATAACATTTATGTTGATGTGATTATTGAGTAACCTCACTTTGCCTTCTTAATGCAACAGACAAGATAATGCCCGACTAAGTTTTACAACAGCACTAATGCACTTGGGCCTATGGATCAATGAATCTCTGGAGGGAATCATATGAGAATATGTGTCAGTAGTAAAGTGTATGCATAGGCACAGGAGTGGCTGTGTGGTAAGTAGCTTGCTTACCAACCACATGGTTCTGGGTTCAGTCCCATTGCGTGGCACCTTAGGCAAGTGTCTTCTACTATAGCCTTAGGCTGACCAAAGCTTGGTGAGTGGATTTGGTTGACGGAAACTGAAAGAAGCCCATAGTATATATGTATATGTGTGTGTTTGTGTGCCTGTGCTTGATCCACCTCCCAACATCACTTGACAACCAATGCTGGTGTGTTTACATCCCCGTAAGTTAGCAGTTCGGCAAAAAGAGACCGATAGAATAAGCACTAGGCTCACAAAGAATAAGTCCTGGGGTCGATTTGCTCAACTAAAGGCGGTGCTCCAGCATGGCTGCAGTCACATGCCTGAAACAAGTAAAGAGATAGTCTCTTCAGTACAGTACTTGGGCCATAAGAACCTAAGCATGACCCTCTTCCTACTCAACTCTATTCAAGCAGATCTATGGCCCAGGTGATAATGAGACCACTGAACAGAAGCGCTTTAATGCTCATGTCGTTTGTAGATCAACCCCAGCAAACTGCCTTAAATTACCTTTAAATTTGGTTTTCTCATTTTATTGTTAGTATTGTCTAACTAATCTATATCAAGTCTAACCCATCTGCATCATGTCTAACCCATGCTGGCATGAAAACATGGATTTTAAATGAACAGTTGAACAAATTGTTATGTAACTGAAGAAATCCACAACAATTTACTGTTCTGATTGGTTACATAGAATCATTATGAAAACTACAATAAAGACTTGCTTCTATTTGTTTTCTATGATTAATCAATAATGTTTCTTTTTTAGAAGGAACCAGATTTTGGTTGAGAAGTTTTCTAGAAAATGTGATGAGAAAAGATGGGAAAAAAATAGGAAAAAAGAATAATTTGAAAGTTTATTAGTTTCCTTTTGTTCTAAATCTTTATCTGTGAATAATTTGGATGGGTTTCTCTTTGAGTTATTGAATCTATTGAATTGTAATCTTTGACAGAAAAATCCTTATTTTGTTAAGTTAGATTAGTATACTGCTGACTGATTCAAACTTAGCATCATTCTGTTACTAATTGATTTTCTTTGCGTAGGCAGCTTATTTCTTCTTATACTTGTTGGCAAAGGCCTTGTCGATTGAATTGACTTCACTAGATTGCTGCCTCATATTTTATCAACCTCAGAGGAATGTAATACAATGGTGGTACCAGTGGAACTTGAACTATGAAATTATTGCAAATAAAAGAAATGACTTATTGGCACAGTATTTTTACTATTTCAGGCTATTCTACAGCAATTTATTTCAAAATTAAATAAGGAATGACCCCTATATCACTCTTCTTTCTATTTCAATAAATACCTGCCCACGATCAGTCTTGTTCCTTGGCTATATGCTAAACCATGTGCCTAACAGCTAGTTTACAAAATTAACTCTTGACAGGCTCAGGATAACAGAGAACAAAAAATGAGTGACATTATTTTGCTTTCAAGTCTTGGCACAAGGCCAGCAATTTCGGGGGTGGGGATAGGTTGATTAGATTGACCCCAGAGCTCAACTGGTACTTATTTAATTGACCCTGAAAAGATGAAAGGCAAAAGTCAACTTTCATGGAATTTGAACTCTGAATGCAGAAGCAGATGAAATGCAATTAAGCATTTTGCCTGGTGTGCCAATGATTCTGCCAAGCTCGCAGACTTATTTGGTAATGTTATTTTGACATAAAGAGAAAAGGAGTTTGATATTATGTCCAAGACCATTCTCCAGCCACCCACAGTTGAATATTGATCAATGCTGCTGCACACACACACACATCCCACACCCACACATCCCACACCCACACATCCCACACCCACACTTGCATCAGGAACAGTGCTGCTTCATCTACTCACAGCTTAGCAAGCATCCACCACCACCAAAAAAAAAAAAACAAACAGGCAATTCAACAGACTGGCATGAAATCAACACATCCCATCTTCTGGCTCACAAATGTATTGGGATCACACTCTCTCTCTCTTTTCTCTCTCTCTTTTTCTCTTATTTTCTCTCATTCTTTCTTGCTTGCTCTCTCATCATCATCTCTGTCTGTTTCTTTCTCTCTCTCATTCTCTCTTTCCCCCTCTCTGCTTTCCTACTGATACTAAAAAATGTTCTGTTCCTTGGAGCTAGCTTCTCTCACCCCACTCAAGTACTCTCAACTCACACACCTCTCCTCCACTCCACTCCAGACTAACCCTTAGTCTGTCCAATACGCTCTGCCCTACACTAACCACTGCACATCACCCTAACTCCTCACAACATTATCCCTATGGAATTCTCTCTTTGCCCATGTCTTTCTTGTAATCATCAGCATCCAGCATCCACCTCACTGATGTTAAGGACCCAGTGAAGCTCAGAGACACAACTCATTTCTTCAAACACAAACTAAAATTTTAAAAATTACCTCAAAGGTTTATAGCAGTGCAGCCTGCTCAATGATGAGGTATGTTTTATGCAGCCTTCTTCTCAAAAATGGTTGCTCATTCCTACTCTACCATCTTCAAAATAATGAACAATATATTGGATTATGTAATTCAAAATATACTACCAGTAGCCATATCAAGTTGAAAGCACCGGTTCTCATCCAATTACTGAAGTTAAGCAACGTCGAGCTTAGTTAGTACTTAGATGGGTGACCGCTTGGGAAACCTAGGTGCTGTAAGCGTCACTCTATAGGCACAGGAGTGGCTGTGTGGTAAGTAGCTAGCTTACCAACCACATGGTTCCGGGATCAGTCCCACTGCGTGGTACCTTGGGCAAGTGTCTTCTACTATAGCCTTGGGTCGACCAAAGCCTTGTGAGTGGATTTGGTAGACAGTAACTGAAAGAAGTCTATTGTATATATGTGTGTGTGTGTTTGTTCACCCACCATTGCAAGACAACCGATGTTGATGTGATTATGTCCTGGTAACTTAGCGGTTTGGCAAAAGAGATTGATAGAATAAGTACTAGGCTTACAAAGAATAAGTCATGGGGTTGAGTTTTTTAACTAAAGATGGTGCCCCAGCATGGCCGCAGTCAAATGACTGAAACAAATAAAAGAAATTGTTGAAGTATAACCAATTAATTGCACATGAATTTTAATGACAAAATCTTATACAGACCCCTAAGTGTCAAGAGGACCCCAGTTGCCCACAAATTTCCACTTATTTTTATTTTCCTAAAATTTTTGTTGCGTCTTGCAACCTTTTCAATAGTCTTGACTCTCTTTTATTGTTATTGTTGTGGGTGGTGTTGTTGGTAGGGGTGTGAACGATGTGGTTGTTATCGTTGTGTGTGGGATGTTCTTGTTGTTATTGTTGCTGTTGTCATCGTTAATGTTGTTGTTATAATAGTTGTTTCTGTTTTGTAAGCTTGTGTTGTTGTTGTTATAGTTGTCTGAGTGAGGAATGTTGTCATTGTTGTTGTTATTGCCACTATTGTTGTCATCAACACTGCTATTGTTATTGTTGTTGTTTTGGTTTTGTATGTTTGTGTTGTTGTTGTTGTATTGTCCTAACCTCCATCTTTATTTTAAGAACGTTTCTTCAATTTCAGACAGACAATCCATTTTTCTGACCTTTTTATATGTAGCGAATTTTGGTGGTAACTCTAAAGACTATTGAAAAGGTTGCAAGACACAATGAAAATTTTAGGAAAATAAAAATAAGAAATAAGTGGAAATTTTATCGGTGAGTGAGTTACATTATAAGGTACAAAAAGAAAATTACTCTCCCCAGACACAACAGAACCCAATACATGTAAATAAAGTGATAAGGATAAATGTTTCTGTGGAAAAACAAAAACAAAAGAAAATGAACTGAAAGAGATGATCTCTGATTGGCTATTACACTTCAAAACCAACCATTCACAATGTTTGTTTCATTGGGCTGATGTTTCACTTTGGCAGATAGTTTGAACTGGATGTCCCAAGAAAGTTAAGCATCAAATGGTTATGTAGGTCCATCTGAGTGAAACAGGAATCAAAGCGGTCCATAGGTAAAAAATGGTTGAGAACCGAGATAAAGCATGACTAATACAAGACAATGTGGGTAAGGATAAGTAACCATTACATTTGACATAGTAATCCGAATGCTGAAGGGTTAAATAGCAACTAGAGAAAAAAGTCCCACGTGGAAGGCATAACTGCATTAGAGACAGATCCCTTCTGTTTTTGATTAAAAAAACGGGTCTATGTGAAATATTAGTGGATTTTTTTCCACTTAGAACCAAACATACGGTATATTTATTTCTAACGATTCTAGCCAATTTCTTTCATGACCACCACCACTACTCTGTCTATCCCTCCCTCTCTCTCTTTTCTCTCCCCTCATCTCTCTCTCTCAGTTCCTCTAATTGCATTCAAACCCACCCCAAACTCTACTGACCGGCAATTCTAAACAGCAATATTTTGTATGTAAAAGGATACAGTTATGTTTCACTCTGCCAAACTTAACAATGTTCAATGATTTAATAATAGAGATAAAGATTGTAAGAACTGAATAAAGACACATTGTTCTTCAGTTATAGAACTACGCCTCCATCGCTACAAACTGGGTATCAATGTCTGAACTACAAGATAAGTAGATAAAGACAACTCATAGGTGACCGTTGCAGAAGATTAATGGAGCCACACCCCTCGTATATAGGTGTGTTTGTGTGTATATATGAATGTATATATGCATATCATATTTATGTATATATGTATGTGCATGTTGTATCTATGTCTGTCAAGCACACACACTCATATATGTATGTATATATATGTATGTATATATATGTAAGTATGTATATATATGTATGTATATATATGTATATGTATGTATGTATATATATGTATGTATATATATGTATGTATGTATATATATATGTATGTATATGTATGTATGTATATGTATGTATGTATGTATGTATATATATGTATGTATATGTATATATATATATGTATATATATATGTATGTATATGTATATATATGTATATATATGTATGTATATATGTATATATATGTATATATATGTATGTATATATATGTATGTATATATATATATGTATATTTATATGTATATAATGTATATATATATATGTATATATATATATATGTATGTATATATATGTATATATATATATATATATATATATATATATACACACACACATTATACATACATATGTATACATATACTTATATTGTTTTGTCTCATCTATCTTACCTTTGTCTCCAAGGTCAATATTTTAATATATTTATTCTTTCATCCTTTCATTTCTATCTTTTATAACAGAAATATTGAAATATTTTAGAAGACAGCTTAGTCTAAGAGCATTACTTATTTGGTTATCTCACTAATTTCACCATTCTACTGTTTACCAAACTCTTGTTATCAGTATTGGTTTTTGTTTTCCTTTATATTCAGAACAGAACTCCTTTTGTATATGACCTCCTCTCTATTGAGGACCTGTTATTGTAAACTATCATTTTGTAATGCAATATCTTTTACAATTAAATGAAATATCTAATCTATCTATCTATCTATCTATCTATCTATCTATCTATCTATCTATCTATCTATCTATCTATCTATCTGTCTGTCTATTTATCTGTCTTTCTATGTATGTATGTATGTATCTATCTATCTGTCTTTCTATCTATCTATCTATCTATCTATCTATCTATCTATTTATCTGTCTTTCTATGTACCTATCTATCTATCTGTCTGTCTGCCTTTCTGTCTGTCTGCTTATCTCGCTCTCTCTCTATCTATCTATCTAGCTATCTGCCTGTCTGTCTGTCTGTCCATTTGTTTATTTGTATGTGTTACCTGCTTATCCTTCTATATATAATTCTATCTAGCTACATTTTTATCTCATTATCTCTCTATACGTATATTTGCTTATCTTTCTGTCTATCTGTCTGTCTATATATATATATATATATATATATATACACATGCACACACACACACTTATATATATATATATCATTTGTAGAAATGTATAAATCCGGAAGTGAAGCACACTCTAAGATGTAAAGCAGTATCATAATGAGAGAGGTCAGCTTATGGGGTTGCCCTGGTTTTCTTGTACATAAATGTTTTGGCCTCATAGCATATCTTCAGACCTCAAACACTGCTGGCCTAAGACCTCTTCAAAATATGGAGGGGAAATGCCTCACTATCTATCTATCTATCTATCTATCTATCTATCTATCTATCTATCTATCTATCTTATCTATCTATCTATCTCTCTCTCTCTCTCTATATATATATATATATATATATATATATATGTGTGTGTGTGTGTGTGTGTATATATACCTGTCTGTGTAGCTGCCAGTCTACATTTTTATATATTATCTGTCTATCTTTCTATCCATCCATCTGTCTATCTTTCGATCTATCTGTCTGTCTGTCTCTCGGTTAGTCTGATGTCTGATTGATAAAGAGAAACTTCATAGTTCAATCGACCTCGCTATTCAGCTGACAGAATGTTGACAGACAAATGTAAAGTTGGCAGTTTCTGAACACAACGAAACAAAAACCCAGTAAGAATAAACAATTCCTAGTAACCTTGTGACATAGTGACTTTGTGACCAAGTAAGCTAGTGACCTTTTCATTTAGTGTCCTAGTAGTGGTTGTTGACTTAGAAGCTGGAGGGTCAACAATAAGCATTTTAGTGAATTTTATCCAGTTCTGTGTTATCTTAACGAGCTTTTCTTACCATCTCCATTGTTACAAAGCCACAAGCTGTAGTGAATGGAGTAGAGTGGAGTTAATGACATCAACTTTTCCACTGCCATAACGCTGCTCTTCCATTGCTATTACACTGCTCTTCCACTGCCATTACACTGTTCTTCTATATAATTGCACTGCAATTCTACTGCCTTTATGATAATAATAATACTGAAATTATTGTATACAGTGCTCAGGTGCACCACAACTTATCAAAGTTGCGTATAAAGCATATGCAGTAATGTACAAATGTCTGGGAAATGAACAGTGTATGAGTCAAATACATGCTTGCGTGTGTATGGAGGGGAGAAAATCAGGTGTAGTGTTGGCGAATCTCAGGAATCATGGAAGTTTTGAAGGATGCAGTGCTCCAACAACTAACAACTGATACCGGCAGTTTGTTCCATACTTCAGCAACACTTAGCGTGAAAAAATGTTTCCGAAAGTCATGGGAGCTGTGCTGTTTTCCGACTTTGTAAACATGTCCACAGGTGGAGTTTGAAAAGGTGCTCAGAGTTATTGTTTGTAAGATGGTTAATAATTTTATGGGTGTCTGCCAAGTCAGCTGCCAGACATTGGAGTTTCAATGTATCCATGCCCAGGGAAGTGTGAAGGCACATGATTTTGTGGTTAGAGCAGCAGACTCGCAGTCAAGGGATTGCAGGTTCGAATCACAGACTGGGTGATGTGTGTGTTTATGAGCGAAATACCTAAGCTCCACGCGGCTCCGGCAGAAGGTATTGGCGAACTTCTGCTAACTCTTTCGCCACACTTCCTATCACTCTTTCCACCTGCGACGGACCAGCGTCCCATCCAGGTGAGGAACCTATACACCAAGGAAACCGGGAAACCGGCCCTATGAGCCAGGCATGGCTTGAGAAGGAACATGCCCAGGGAAGTAAGGCGTTCAGAATATGGCAAATGTCTGATGGAGCGTATTCTCTTATGCTGCTCTTTCATTGCCAATTTACTATCATTTCACTCACTCACACATAGAATAATACATATTTGTGTACATACAAATACATACATATTTGCAGACACTTTCGGGCGTAGGCTTGGCTGTGTGGTAAGAAGCTTGCTTCCCAACCACATGGTTCTGAGTTCAGACCCACTGAGATAGCTTGGGCAAGTGTCTTCTACAATAGCTTCAGACCTTGTGAGTGAATTCGATAGACAGAAACTGAGAGAAGCCTATTGTATTTATATATATGAGTCTGTGTGTGTGTGTGTGTGTGTGTGTGCGCGCGTTTTTGTGTCTGTGTTTGTCCCCACCAATGTCATCGCTTGACAATTGTTGTTTGTGTGTTTAGGTGCCCCGCAACTTAGCAGTTCAGTGAAATAGACTGATAGAATAAGTATCAGGCTTAAAAAGCAAAATAAGTTCTGGGGTCAATTCGTTCAACTAAGAATTCTTCAAAGTGGTGCCCCAGCATGGCCGTAGTCTAATTACTGAAACAAGTAAAAGAGAAAACAAAACAATAGAGAAAGAAAAGAGGTCAGAGCAGATTATCCTATTCTTTCTGGTGCTTGACCGAAACATTGGTTTTATGTTGAAAGGTTGAAAGGGATAAGGTAACTTATCAGGTATACTGGGCTTCGTACAATTGTACCCCAGTGTCACTTTGATGGCATGCACTGCTCTCTCACTCAATAATAATAATAATAATAATAATAATAATAATAACAATAGTCATATATATATATATCAGTTCCTGTCTATCAGATCCACCCATAAGGCTGTGGTAGACCCAGGTATATAGAAGACATTTTCCCAATGTGCCACACTCTAGGATTGAGCTCAGAACCCTGTAGCTGGGAAGCAAATTTCTTGCCCCACAGCCATTCCCACACCCATAATAGACAGAAGATTTGTTATGTAGACAAAGGCTTGGAAATCTACAACATTGGAGAATTTTATTCCAAGATGTCCATTGCCTTCCTCGGATAATACAGACATTATTAGTTTGAATGAAGTGGTATCGAGATCCTAACTTTGTTTCGTCCGTTGCCGTCTGCTTCCTTGGTTGGTGTTGGTGAGAAACAGAATGTTTTCTCACTAGTCTGGCTCCTGCGAAACTGTTCCATTTTAAATTGTTCCACTAAATATTATATTGGCTTCATCCTGCTGCTGCTGCTGACTCATCCACAAAACTTTTAGCTGCCAAGAAATCAGGAAATCCATTTTATTTGGCACCAAAGTCAGATATCTGAAAAATATATCAAGAGTCTTGATAGCTCCACATGTGGGGGGAGGAGGGGGGCGGGCAATAAGAGGTCAATAATTGAAATAAGTAGTAGTAGCAGCAGTGGCAGCAGCAACGGTGGTAATGAGGATTATAATGCCGTTCTTGTGGATAATGATTATTATAGCTTCTTAAATATATTTAAACATCACATATATTTGTAATAATGATAAGCAATATCTTGTTGATAATAACAATAATAATGATCATGATAATAATCATCATCATCATCATTAATAATAATAATAATAATGATGATGATAATTATAATTATTATTATTATTATTATGATAATGAAAATAACAGTACAAGTAGTAGTAGTAGTAGTACTTGTTGTAGCAACAATAATGATAATAATAATTTGCTTCATTGGAACAAAGCCACAAATTTATAAGAAGTGTAGTTGTTACTGTAATGGTAACAGCAGCAACAGTAATCAGTAACAACAACAGAAACAATAAAAGCAGCAATAGCAGCAACGTCAACAACAACAATAATAATAATAATCTCAAGAAAAATCAGAGAAAGTGCGATAGATATGCCACTTTTTTATTGACCATTATGCTTGCCAACAAACAAGCACACGCATACAGACAAACGTGTACATGCACGCACACACACACACACACACACTTGCAGACACTTTCAAATACACAATACTGCTTACACAGAGGCAGACAAGAAGTTTTCTAATTGCTTGTTATGTAATGTTCTCGTTTGTAAGTTGACAAATGAGTTCTGTCTAAACAAGAACTTACAACGGATGTAATTATGGAACACAAAATTATTTTATATTTCTGCTGTTTTACGATTGTTTGTTTTCGAGAGGTGATGAGACTCACTGGCTGTGGAAAGTTGTTACACTAACGGCTGATGGGCAGCAGTTTAGATATTGATTTCTAATACGGATGCAAGACTGCATATTTGGAGGGTGGGGTGGAATAGATTAACTCCCACCCAGAACTCAACAGGAATTATTTTACTGAGCCCCCCTTCCCACCCACCCCCACCGAAAAAGGATGAAAGGAAAAGTTAACCTGAGTGGGGTTTGAACTCAGAACTTAAAAGTTCACAAGGTGTAGGAGTGGCTGTGTGGTAAGTAGCTTGCTTACCAACCACATGGTTCCGGGTTCAGTCCCACTGTGTGGCACCTTGGGCAAGTGTCTTCTACTATAGCCTCAGGCCAACCAAAGCCTTGTGAGTGGATTTGGTAGACGGAAACTGAAAGAAGCCCGTCATATATATGTGTATATATATATATATATATATATATATATGTATGTATGTTTGTGTGTCTGTGTTTGTCCCCACAACATCGCTTGACAACCGATGCTGGTGTGTTTACATCCCTGTAACTTATCGGTTCGGCAAAAGAGACCGATAGAATAATTACTAGGCTTACAAAGAATAAGTCCTGGAGTTGATTTGCTCAACTAAAGTCGGTGCTCCAGCACGGCCATAGTCAAATGACTGAAACAAGTAACTACTACAAAACATCTTGTACATGGCTCTTATGATTCTCTCTATCCACTACCCTAAGTTGAAGTGGAGCCACATGGCCTTGTGGCTAGAGCGGTGGACTTGCAGTTGAGGGATCGTGGGTTTGAATCTCAGACCAGGCAATGTGTATGTTTATGAGTGAAACACCTAAGCTCCATGCGGCTCTAGCAAACTTCTGCTGACTCTTGTGCCACAACTTTCTCTCACTCTTTCCTCCTGCATCTTGCAGCTCACCTGCAACAGACCAGCATCCCGTCCAGGTGGGGAACCTATACGCCAAGGAAACTGGCCTTTATGAGCCAGGCATGGCTCAACAAGGAACAAACAACTAGCCACAGTTGTTTAAATATGACTACAGATATTGCGTTATAGTAGATCCAGGCATATAATTCTAATTGGCTCAGTACTCTAGACTGACAAATACTTTCTACTCCTGCTTTAGCAATCAAGAGTATACTTAATTTTTTAAATATTTCCATTAAAATTATACAAATGTTAAAATTTTTGAAGCTATATCTATAACAAAGATGCCAAAAGAATTGAGCAGTATATGGTAACCCATCTGATTAGGAGGGTAGGAATTCTGAATAAAAATTGAATTGGACTATGTGGACATTTCTGACCCATGCCAATATAAAAAGTGGGCATAAAACAATTATAATATATATACATATAGTGAAAAGGTTCAATAAAAAATTTTTCCACAGGGTGAATTGTAGTGAAAAATATATAAAGAAGCAAAATACACAGAAATTTTACATTGAACAAAAAATATATTTTTTATGAAATAATATATTCACATTGTCAACCGGTTTCACTTCTGTTAATCATGACTAAAAAGTTAGTGATAATGTTAGAATTTCATGCTATCATAGAAAGTTTTTATTTATTCCATGTTAGTAGGATGAAGGATATTTTGTAAATGAATCAGAAGGCAACAAAAAGAAAAAGGCAACATGAATAGCATCTGACTTAAAATCCTGCCTCAAATAAATCTCTGCCTAAATCCATGCTGGAATAGGAAAATAGATATCAGACAATCAGATCAGATCCCATTCATCCAGACATGAAAGTATGGCTTTGAATGCACACACACTCACACACACACACACACACTCACACACTCTCTCTCTCTCTCTCACACATTTGATCATTATATATCCTATAAGGCATAAACATTGATTCAATTTATAAATATTTATAACAAACTATCATGAGTAGAGAAGTGTCAGCTTGATGGACAGAGGGTAGTTGGAGTGACAGTAACTGTGGTGGAGTAGCTTGGCTACCCCACCTACATCTTCTGTAAAGGAGAACTGAAGCAAGCTATGAGACCCATAAGGAAAAGATACCCAGGGGTGCTTGCATAAGGAAGAGCACCTTAAACAGACGGACCAGAAGACAACACTGGACAGTGAAACAATAGCTGAGAAGAATGGACCGTTGAAAGATCAGTGCATCTGCAGTGAGGCCTGAAAGACCATAAGAGGCTTGAGAATTCACCAAAGCCAGGATGAGATGTTGGACAGCAGAAATGATAACAGAGTGCACAGAAGATTTGGTGAGATGCAGAAGGAGCCTGAGCTGGAGTCAAACCAGTGTCCAGAGCCTGTATGGGTCACCCAAGCCACTGCTTGTGGCTTTATAGCTGATTTACTGGTTGACTGTAGTCACATGACACAACCAAGGATCTAGTGACCCCATCCATTGAAGATATCTGAGTGGTTGCAGTTTGTCAAGGATGTCGATTGAATATTAGAAAGGGCTGCCAAGAGATATATGAACAAGTTGAAAACAATTGCCCTCATCATAGTAAACTTTAACGCTGGGCATTTTGGGACCAGGTCCATACCATCAGCCTATGCACTTGACAGCAGAGCAATGAAAATCCAGCATCTCAGGCAAGAGCTTAAATCATTCAGGAAAGAAAGCAAGAAACAGGGGAGGTTGAAATGGCTAGTGTGGCAGATCTTCAGGCAATCCTCAGAGAGGAGCATATGATACTGTTGAGAGCAGAGAGCCATAAAATGTGATAAAGAGAAAGAGCAAAGAAGAGAACTGCATTCTTGGCTAAACCCTGCAGATTGACAAAGCAGCTTCTCAGTCAGAAAACTGATTGGTTGATCTGTTCCAAGGACTCTATTAATAAGCAAGTCATGAGTGTTTGCAGTGACAGTGAGAGAGACCAACCACCGAGCCACACGCAAGTCACAGCATCATCAGGACCAAAAATAAGATTCAACTAGAAAGAAAGATCTTTACCTGAGAGAAGTGGAAGAAGTCGTAAGAAGGGAAAGATCTAACTGATAACCAGACCTGAGTGCCATATAATGTTGACAAGGATTGTTCAAAAGTATTCCATTGGCTTTGGAAGGCCATGAAGATGATTCAGAGGAGAGGGAAGGTTGCCAAACCATGAGAAAAGAAGACAGCTGAGAATTTTGAATCATCTCCTTGCTCTGCATGGGGAGCAGGATTTCCTTCAGCATTGTGTCTAAGGGACTCACCAATTTTCTGCTCAACAATGGTTACATTGACAAGTAGGTTCAGAAGGGAAGGAATAACAGATGGCTCCAGATGCCTTGAACACACAGGAGTAATGCAAACCCAGGGCTGAACATACCCCAAAATCGAAGGTCTCCAAATGTATACTTTGTTGTAATTTCTGAAAATGACTATAAATGTCTAAGCTAACACACACACAAAAAAAATTGAGCAAAATTTCAATTTTAAGAAATTTTATGGCATTTTGAACTTGGGACATACATGCAGATAAACAATAATACGTGAACAGTGTCAAAATTTTACCTGCTAAAATTCACCAAAATGAAAAAAATGGCTTGAAAATTCTATTTAAATAAAAGAATAAATAATTTTTTGTTTGTTTTCTTTTTGTGTCATCCAAGGGAAGAAATGTGACTAAGAATAGATTTTATTCAAATTCTTTCTTTTTTTTTTTTTTTTGCAACTTCAGAAACAGTGAAGTTATCGTTGATGTTAGGGAATTTATCCCTAAAATCCAGCAAAATTTATTCAAATTTTATCAAGAATTTTGTAATTTTGGGGGGAAAAGGGGCACCAGGCAACATCTAAAGGCTATTGGATTTTGAAAATTTAAGATATATGCTCAATTAAATATCAGATTCCAAAATATTACCCTTTGCACTTTTTACAAAAGAACTAATTGATATTTGATACACCTTTCTATAACTTTTATCCATCAAAATTCATCAAATTTTGGTTGAGTTTTTTATGCTAAATATATCAATCCTTTTGAGAGTTTTTTACTTTTCAAAGTGACATGTGGGTATGGTAGGACAAGGGACAGTTGTAACAGACTAAAGAAGCAAAATAAATAGGAAGGATTTACTAGACAAAATGTGTTAGAGATTATCTGCATTTTGCAAAAAATCTGGAAAAATTTACCTGATGATTATAAGAATGATGCAAAAAACGAATCCAAATGTTTCTAACTCACTTTTAGTCTTCAGATTTTGATGTAATATAATTCGCTAAGGAATCTATTTCTTTCAAAGGTCCTTCATCCATGTATCTAAAGGAGCAATATTTTGTGGAATGTTCTTGCACCATGGTATTCCTGTCTATTTCAACAAATACCTGGTGAATGTGTCTTTTGAATTTTTGCTTTGGCCTGGCTTTCCCCCTAAAGTTGTTATGAGTTTTCTGAACAATTTGTCATCGGCCTCCAAACCAGATTCATGAAGCTGAGCAAGTTTATTGCCATCACTAACCTCAGTGAGCTCCCACAGGTGACCTAGCTGTTTGCGTATGGTTGGTGTGGTGCTGATCTAATTCAGGTCTGTTCAAAGGAATAAAGATCAGTATAGATACTTTGGTTAATGTTAAACACTGATATGATCTTTGGTATTAAATGTTCTCAAAATACTTGCTAAATGACTGCCAAAAAGTTTAAAATTCTTCTGATCAGCTTCTTTCGTATTTCAAACTTAATTTAATATTTGCAACACTGCAACACAATGACCTCCCAATGCACTAGAATGACACTTCCAATCAGCTCTTAAACACTACACCATCATAGCAATATTTTCAACCAAGTTGTAATGAAAAATTGATATCATACTCACTTAAAATTATATCCATGATTATATTAGTCTAATAATTAAGATGTAGATTAATTTCTTATGTTCTGTACTCATGAGTGTGTGAAAGCCAAAATCACAAATGTCAGCAAAAAGGTTGTTCTTGACCCCTGTGGAGTAGAAATACAACTCATAAGAGAGACACAACAGAAAAGAGTAAATTTAGCTGTACTGTGGCTAGACTTGGCCGGAGCCTATGACTTGATACAACATAAGCTGGTTGAAGTTGCACTAGAGAGATATCATGTACCGCAAAAGTAAAAGACCTCATCACAAACTACTACAGCAAGTTCAGGCTGAGGGTTTCTTCTGGCAAGCTGACCTCTGACTGGCACCGACTTGAAGTGGGAATAAATAATGGGTACACCATCTCAATGTCTCTCTTTGTGTCTGCAATGAACATGCTGGTTACATCAGCAAGGAAGGAGCATTGAGATCTCCTCAGCTGACAGGAGTAAAGCCTCTAAAAAAACGGAAAAGTCACAAATGAGTACTACTTCAAGTTAGGGAAATATAAGATTCTTTCTGTCACAGGAAAACTAATGAAATGTCTCTGGAAGGTCTTAAGGACATCATGAAGGTAACTAGAGCAAACTTAGAAAGCTGGTTGAGAATCATAAACATGTCTAAATTACCAGGAAGGTTCAAGGTTTGTTTGCCAGAATGAGATCCTCCTAAGAATAATCTGGACATTATTAGAGATTTGTGAGGGAGCGGTAACAAACTCAGGCTCCCATTCAATTTTGCCTGGGAAGAATTCATGATGTCGTAGGTATGAGATTACACGTAGTACACCTGCACAAAGGAATCCAAAGTGTCTCATCCAATAATTGTTGTGGGAACACAAAATAAGATGGAAGGCATTGCAGACAAACAAAGAATTGGAAATACAGAAGCAGGGTATATGGAAAAAGTAGAATAAGAAGCATGAAGAACAACGTAGTAGTTAAAGAGAACGTGTCTAGATGGCTCTGGCTGAAAAGAGATGTGTGTATATCTGTGTGAGTGTGTGTGTGTGTGTGTGTGTGTGTTCCTGTGTCTGTGCAGAGAAGGTACACAGCTCAGTCGTTAGGACATTGGGCTCACACTCATGAGGTTAAGAGCTCAGTTCCCAGATGAGGTTATGTATTGTGTTCTTGAGCAAGACACTTTATCTCACGTTGCTCCAGTTCACTCAGCCGTAGAAATGTGTTGCAGTGTCACAGGTGCCAAGCTGTATCAGCCTTTGCCTTTCCCTTGGGTATCATCAGTGGCATGAAGTAGGGAGGCTGGTATGCATGAGTGACTACTGGTCTTCCATAGACAAATTTGCCTGGACTTGCATCTTGGAAGGAAACTTTCTAGGTGCAATCTCATCGTCATTTTCCCCTTTTCCTATATATACATATACATACATATATATATATATCACGTGACCGACCAGGCTATCAGATGTTGCTACACATCATTGGTCACATCGCTGGTCACATCGCTGTGTATCAATTCCACTCACAAAACTTTGGTTGGCCTGATGTTATAGTAGAAGACACTTGTCCAAAGTGCCTTGCAGTGGGATTGAACCTGGAACCAAGTGGTTGGGAAACAAGCTTCTTAACGTACAACTATGCCTGTATAATGAACTTATATAAAATTTTTGTGTATGTGAGTCCTATTGTAAATATATATATATATATGTATGTATGTATGTATATGTATGTATGTATATATAGAAGATATAAGACAGATAAGTCATATACAGTGTATGCACCAAAGATCACAGAAAACTGACACATGGTTCTTGGTTGCCCTTGGCAGAGTTTGCTATGTTGCAAGCACTGGAATCCCAGTTCATGGCCACCACCCTTCTCCGTTTCTGATTAAATTATAAACACAAATACTTTCACCTCCATTGCCCCTAACTCCACATATATGTAACTCTTACCATTAAATCTGGTCTTAACATAAGTATACCAAATTACTGATGTGCTATTTGAGGTAGATCAAAGATTACTTGACATGACGTTTACAAACAACATCTGACAATGTCTGGCACCTCAGGCAAAGTATTTGGAAGACTCTTGAAAATCTGTCCAATCCATGTCATCATCATCATCATCATCATCATCAATCGCCAGTAACTATTTACACTTACATCAATCACAAGGACAGACACATCACTCCTATGTTCCTAAGTTCTTCAGTAATCATACCACCACTCTCTTCCATAAGGTTTTCAACGATAATTTTGGAAGGACACCCATAGTTCACCGTCCCATGTGGTTGTTCCTAAATAAATGATTTGGATGATGGTCAACACTGGTATCACAGACAGTCCACAGCAGTGTTTTTTTTTGTTTTTTTTATTGGTCTGGAAAAAATGTGCTTTACTGGTGACCCTTCAAGACCAGAAATATTATGATTAAGGTTCCTTTTCTATAGATGCAAGTCATCAACCACAAGGAAAACATGAAGAGGGAGGGAGAACTTCTAGAGAGAGGCTCATGTTGTGAGTAAGGTATGATGTGGGCATAATATACAAGTGAGTAAATGATAGGTGAGTCAGGGCAACCTGAGTGGAAGAGGTATGAGACGAACCAACTTCAAAGAGCAAGGGCCACTGCAACAGTAAAAGTAATAGGAAAAATTCAGAGTGGACATAGTTTAAATTTGTGGTGATGATGGAAGGCTGCTTTATGTTTATGAACATAGTTTATTGATGCATTAATATAGGCGTTCATAAGTAAAGAAATATTCAGATAAAACAATGTATATGACTAATGCAGTAAGATTTTGTTAGAAATTCAACAGTTGAGCTAATCTTTACATGTTAATGCGTATTCTTATTGGCATGGTGTGTCTTCTTTGATTGTTTCATGTTGAATATGTAGCTGTGAAAACAGCTTGTGTTGAGAGTGAACACCACCAGGGACTGAATCACTCTGAAGTTTTGGCTCTCAATTGAGTTGTATTTGTAAGCTGTGTTCATTGGAAGTTCTAGTAATGCCACCAAACTGCCACAAAAAACAACAGCTGGGTTTGCACACTTGATCAAATTGTGATTTTTATATGGCAAAACATGGTATTGAATCCAATTGTTGTATATTCCTGCCATCAGTCAGTAGTAAGAGGATCACCATAAAGTTGCTGGTTGTTTACTCTCTGCATCCAGCTAACATTGAAGGTCACATTTCAATAAGTTAAAATCGTTGTTACAAAAATAATTATGAATTTTTCTTTCATTAAAATAATGGTGTTTGTATAAACAATGTTGTTGTCTGTGTGAGGGTCTCAAGTCACATCAGTTGTACTCACTGACCTCTGAACTACACAAAAACAACAACCAGAAATAAAATGTTTTTCAATGTAAATACAATTTCTTTTTCTATCATTAGACATTCTTGTATTTCTTTTCAAACAGTTTTTCCTACATTATATATCTTTCTATCTATCTGTGTGTATATATATATATATATATATATATATATATATATATGAGTATGAGCATGTATAAGTGTGCATGTGTTTCTGTATGTATGTATACATACACACGCAGGCACACACACTACCAGTGTGTGTGTGGATGTAGTTTCTGTTTTCAGTTTTTGCTGTCCTTTGATTCCTTTTATCTTAATCTTCAATTTCACTTTACGTTTTCTTTCATCTTCTTCACTGATCCACCTCTCCCACACTCACACTGTATTTTTCCACCCCACTCCATCAGGTATATCCTGCCCATAATTTCCCTCTCTCTTTCTCTCTATCTCCCTCTCTCTATCTACCTACCTATCTATCTCTCTCTCTCTCTCTCTCTCTATATATATATATATATATATATATATATATATATGTGTGTGTGTGTGTGTGCTTCTCTTTTATTTTTATCTGTATGGCTGTTATTTTTGTCATTTGCATCTGAGATGTTAGCTTATCTTATACTCATACCTGCCAATTTTTATATTGCTTTCAACCCAACCGTCCTCCTTTACCACCCTCCCGCTTTCTCTTTTATCTTCCTCCCTACAGCTCTCTCATGACCTTTTAAACTGGCAGTCTCCAACTGTTGGTCCTTGGACTTGTAGTTATCCAGGATAACTTTTTTACTGGTCTCCATAAACATTATCATCTCTAAGCATCCATCATTTGCATATTATAATTGTTTTCCATTAGGTTCCTTATTTCGGTGTTCCACTACTCTCCATATTTTATTGATATTTAACCTCTACAGAAAAACATATATTTTTCAGCATGTAGTTCAATGTAGTTTACACTGTAAACATGTTGCGTAGACATTCAACCATCATTGCTATCTTCAAAATTCTGCTGCTTTTCGCATGGGATTTTTGGTTCTTTAAAGTCTATAAGTTGACCTTCGTTTTTTGGTTCTAAATTTTGGTCTGGAAAATTCAGCTTGTATCACAGAAAATATGGTAATTAACCAAAGTGTTCTTTGACGAGCAACCGATTCTTTTATCTTTTTATCTTTTACTTGTTTCAGTCATCAGACTGTGGCCAAGCTGGGGTACCTCCTTGAAGAATTTTAGTTGAACGAATCAACTCCATTACTTACTTTTATTTTAACCATGATACGCATTCTATCAGTCTTTTTTGCCAAACCACTAAGTTACTGGGACATAAACACACAAATACCAGTTATCAAGTGGTGACGAGGGTGAGAGACAAACACAGACTCAAAGACACACATGCACATAGATCTCATTCCCTATTAGTTACCTCTGATGAGCATAGGCTTACATAATTGGATTGTTACCTAACACTCCATTGAATCTCTGGTGCAAAACCAACTGGTAAGATCAGAAGCAATGGATATATAATACTGTACACTTTGGATAATATATAGACCATTTGACATTATATCAGGCTTCGAGTGTTGGGCCTCACGGAAGCAATGACTGAGTCTGTTTGGCATTATGCCATGCTTGAGAAGAACACCCATCAAGCCAAGTATAACTACAGTCATAGCAGGTACCTGTGTCACACAAATGGCACATAAAGGCACTCATTACATTCTCAGAGTGGTTGGCATTAGGAAGGGCAACCAGCTGTAGAAACCATGCCAAAATAGACTGGAGTCTGGTGCAACCTTTGAGCTTGCCAACCTTGGTCAAACCGTCCAACCCATGCCAGCATAGACAACAGACGTTAAATGATGATGATGATAATGATGATGAAACATATATATATCTATATATATGATCAGCTTCTTTGCGTTTCAATGTACCGAATCGACTCACAAGGCTTTGGTTGGCCCAAGGCTATAGAGGAAGACACTTGCCCAAGATATCATACAGTAGGACTGAACCCAAAACCATGTAATTGGGAAGCAAA